>NC_079194.1:121152217-121452217 GCF_029499605.1 Hyla sarda | reverse complement strand
TTTAATAACATTCCTTTAAGGGGTTGAACAAAGTCAGCTCCGCTATACCTGCAATGCATTGGGCTTTAAATTGATCAGTGATGCGTTGTGTTTCAGATCATTTAACAATAACCAAGTATCCCATAAACAAAACATGTATTCGTAACACTTAATTCAAACGCTCTTGATCATTGACCCAGAATTATCGACCAATAAATTAAATGTGCTTCACAGTGAACAACTAATAACTTCTAAATACATAAAGTCTACAAGATACCAGAAAAACACTGTAGCCGGTTAACAAAAGATGATAACATGCGTTAGATTTTAAGTTGTTGCTGTATGTAATGTCTATAGTAGATGCTCCTTTTGCCCATTTTGGGAGCAGATCCACAGACTAATTTTTCAATGACTGCAGTACAAAATGAGGTCAGGTTAAAAGCTGAAACAAGAATTGCCTACAAAAAGAAAAAATATTAAGGCCACAATTTGATTTTAGATCCTATGGGCCACCATAAAGTTACTCAACAAGCAGCAAGCTATACCCCATATTATATATAACAATGGCGCAGCACTAAAAAATTGCAAATAAGTGTAAAAATGTATTCCTTCATGTCAAGATTCAAAGCAACGTTTCAACTCCCCACTGGAGCCTTTTTCAAGCATCAAAAAAGCATGCTTGAAAAAAGCTCCAGTGGGGAGCTGAAACGTCGCTTTGAATCTTGACATGAAGGAATACATTTTTACACTTTTTTGCAATTTTGGAGTGCTGCGCCATTGTTATATATTACATGGACTTTGATCGAGTCGGGGCGCTGGCACCGGGCATCTAATGGTGAAGTAGTGCTGCATTGTTTTTGAAATATAAATATATATATATATATATATATATATATATATATATATATATATATTAGTGTATATTAGAGTTGTTACTATATATACAGTATTCTAATTGCTCGGCGTCTGCCACAAATGACTCTCCGGCTCTTTAATCGTATTGAAGAGAAAGTTTGATGCCTGGAAGAGCTGCATGTGCTGACACCGCTATTAACAGCGCTGAGACTGAAAAGTGAAGGTTTTAGCAATGAAATACAATCCTGGATGTAAGCACAGCTGATAAACCTCTGCTGCAAGAGGCAATGCCAGGCCCGCGCCTCGCAGACAGGTGCTGAGCTTCCAGCCACAGCAGCCACAAAAGAGAACTGATGAATGGAATCCGGATCTCAACAGAAGAGCCCGGGGAAAGCTTCTGTAATTTCTAGATATATCGCCGCATCCAAGAGACGTGAAACGCGTCAGTAATCCAATGCACAGTGCAGGCTGCTTATTAATTGTCTGCAAACAATAGAGAATGTGTTTAGTTATTCAATGCATCACCTGTACCCCTATCCATTTTTGATAGGGGTCTAAGGTAAGTGCTAACTCAGAACTGACTGGGCCCAGATGCATAAAGGCCCCCCATACCTATCAGAGATGTGTCAACCAAACCCACTGATTTCTGTTTTTAACAACTAATTGACAGTGCTGTTCATAGAAGAAGCCATATTGTTCCAATTTCCTACAAAAGCTAGATAACAATGCCATAAACCAATATTACTAAAACAGGTCAATAGTAGTCTTATCTTGATAGAAAAAGAAACTCTAAGGCCTTATATTTACAGTTTTGTTAGTTAAGAATAAGATAAGGAAAGGTGGAAGAGCCAATAAATAAGTCCCAATTTCTCCTGGACCCTTGTGATCCTAAGGTTGTGGGATTGGGATATTGGGGATGACTACAGTCACCCCTGAATGTGGCTGGGCACTAGGATTTCTTAATATTCATTAGCCAGTAGGCTATTGCAGCCCCTTAATCCTCCTCTGTATCATTCTTATATATTTAGATCGCTCATTCCAGCCGGAATCTGGAAGCACAATATCAATAGGTTCTATGACAGCTGACAAAATGGGAATTTAACTCAATCAATCCAATCTTTAACCTTGTCATTGCCAAAAGCACACTGGCAGCACTGCCGACTCTGCTGCTTATCCAATACATCACCTCTGGGAACATCATTCCTGTCTGTACCCATGTTTAAACGGAACATTTTCACCTGGTGGAGACAACAAACCTGGTTATAAACCCCCCCCCATTTCACAAATGTAAACAGTTGTTTTTTTGTTGACTAAAAATTATAATTGCACACGGTGCCAAGTGTACGAGTGCCAAATCGCTCCATACTGGGTCTGCCTGGCATATCTCTCTTCCCCTAATTAAACCCTCGAGTGCATTGGCAGATGAGGCCACAGGATAGAGGGAGGAAATCTCAGCATTTTCCAATAGCACGTCTCTTTCTGAATCTCTTCCTACTAAGAAACACCATTTCCAGAGACGGATGCCCACATCTATGTTGGTTTAATTTATTAGCTTGCATTAGCCACTATTTATGAAGTTTCAATACTGTGCACACTAAGGCATATTGGACCACCATCATCTACGGAACCATACTACACAGCAAGAACATGCAATAATAAAAAAAAAATACATAACACTGAGGTATGGGGTACATGGTACGAGTGTTTGGCCCTAATTATTAAAGAAAGCCACAAACCTTTTTAAAGATTGGACTAAACCATTAAAGGAGTTGTAGAGTAGAAAAACATGTCTGTTTTATTCCAAGAAACAGCTCCACACCTGTCCACAGGTTGTGAATGGTATTGCAGCTCAATCTCATTCACTACAATGAAGCCAAGCTGCAAAACCAAACATAACCCAGGTGAGGTGGCACTGTTTCTTGGAAAAACATGGCTACTTTTTTTTTTTTTTTAAGCTGTCAAAATCCCTTTACAATTTTATGAAACTATTGGCAAGTTCTCTTACAGTGATACAAAGCACAGAATCGTGAGAGGACGGCAAGTTATTACGGTAACACAGCATCATGGCACCTCCCTATTTATCAAATTTTGATCAAAAATAAGAAGTCGCTGACATTGTAATCACACTCATACATCAATTGCCCCTGTAGATTTTAATAAAGCTTGCCTTTTAAAAATGTGAAATATCGCTTATAAATGGATCAATAATCTGACAGATGGAAGGCCGCATGCCGGACCGAGGACAAGTCATGTTTTCCCCCGCTCAGCATAACAGTCAGGAAAAGCCGAACATCCAAGGCCAGTGGTGTTTCGTGCCTCATGCTAAGTGCAAATGCAAACACTGTAACACTGAGCGGAGGGAAAAAAAGAAGAAAATGCAATCTGGAAAATAAAATGCCACAGAAGAACCAGATTCCTAATTTATTTCTTCTGCAGCTCTGGAGCTGAATTTACAAAAGGGGATGAGAAAAAAACATGATCTTCGGCTGTGAAGTACGCCGTGGTTAACCCGCTCATATTAGCTGTAGTTCTAGTATCCTGGGGCTTCATTTAGAGCAACACTTTAAAGTTACTGCTGGAAATCCACCAAAGAATTAAGAAGCACCTTGTGCATATGCCGTAAGTCCTAAAGGAATATTCCTAGACCTCACTGGCCTTTTAAACTCTTAATGGTGATAATATGTCCCTGAGGAAGTTTCTATAGAACAGCATTACCATGTAACACATAGCTGGCACGCCAACCTCTCAAAGAAAAAAAACTGCCGGGAACATATGTACAGACAAGACGATGGCCGATCAGGGAAGGAGAAGAACATTAAATGGTGTTTAAGACTGTAATTGTTAAATCATCTTAAAGGGAAAGATTTGATTAATCTGACTGCAGTTTATTTACTAAGAAATCATTATATCAGGGTCCAAAAATTTAAAAAAGACAGTTCCTTATTTTAACAATGCGCACTTAAAATCTTCAAGTAATGGGTGATTGTCAGCTTTGTTCTCTACTTGTATCTGCAGTTGCGAGATTTTAAGTTGTAAAATCTGCAATTGTGGATCCACAACTGCAAATTTTACAAGGCAATTTTCATGTATTTTTGATTGGCTAATAAAATTTGCAACTGCAGATCTTCAATTATGGATCCACAACTTGAAATCCGCAGTGGATCTGGAATTGGTGAAAACACATTAAGGGTACGTTCACATGAGCAGACCCAAAGTGAATTTTACGCTGTGGATCTGCCGCTGAAGGACCGCTGCATGGTGGCTTTACATGTGCCTGCTCGGAGCAGCAATACACAGCTACGAGCAGACACACTGAAGCGGTGTGAGAGTCGCCGTGCATGCGTGGTGTACTTGCACACATCGTGGCCTCTCCCGCAATCGTGCCGACGACTGCCGCAATGTGCGAGTATACTGCACATGCGCGCTGCGACTCTCACATTGCAGTGTGCCACTCTGAGCAGGCACATATAAAGCCACCATGCAGGGGTCCTTCAGCCGCGGATCAACAGAATAAAATACACCGTGGGTCCGCTCGCGTGAACAAACCCTAAGGGTACTTCACACGTACGCAGATTTGATGCGCAGGATTTGATGCACAGAATTTTCTGCTGCAGATTTCAATGTAAACTAAATGACTGAGCACACTTTCTAATCTGCAGTTACAAATCCTGCGCATTAAATCTGCACAAGATCCTGTACGTGTGAACGTACCCTAAAGCAAAACATTTTCTTATGACCAAAGAGGAGTATTGTGGGAGCTTAGATGGCAGTTACACAACTGGGGCACAGCTATTAGATGATATGTCTGACACTAGGTGGATATCGGTGTTTTTAGCTCTTTTACTATTTGTTTAAAAGCTTTTTGGCAAATGCTGAGAACCCCCCAACAAAAAATAAATAAATTGGGATATCAGCTTTAGACATAAAGGGCTAAAAAGTCATGTGATTTTGGTGTTTTTTGCAACCGGAGAGCATTGCATTGTGGGAATTCTGACCGCAATTACACAGCTTGAGTTCTGCTATTAGAACACATCACTGAACTAATTTACTGTCTGTTTCCAAGGCCAATCAACCAACAAAACTGCAATAGATATGAATGGATAACCAACAAGGAAATATATTAAAGCCTCTTCAAAAGGACCACAATTGAGAAGGCACCCCTTCATATAGACCAGATTTTGTACAACAGATTTGAAGTCCACAATACATTTTGCATGGCGCCCATTTAGCAATTTTGGGTGGTCTTCTCAAAGATAGTTCACTGTAACTTACAAGGGAATCGATCATAAGTTTCATGCTGCTCGAACCACAAGTCATCAGGGTGGTCCCTGGCAGATTCTCTCTGCCTTACCAGACAATCAATCTCATTTCTATTCACTTTCTTAGGTCCCCTTTACACAATGCAAGATATTTGGGGCAGAGATTCCGCCTGCAGCAGACAATCACCAAAGCTCATCAGCCCTACGACCACACAGACATGTATCATCACCATTGATGGCAATTCCATCCGGGCAGAATTTTGCCAAAAGAATGAACATATTCATTCTTTTGGTGGTTTCAGAATCTGGAAATTTCTCAATGTTAACGGGTCAAGGCCTCTACATAGGCTGAAAAGTGTCACTTCCGTCAAGTCCACACCTGTACCTGTCTGTGATTATGGAATAAATATTAAAGGGATACTCCGGCGCTAAGACATCTTATCCCCTATCCAAAGGATCGGGGATAAGATGCCTGATCGCGGGGCTCCCGCCGCTGGGGACCCCCATGATCTTCCACGCCGCACCCCGTTAGGATCAGTCCCCGTAGCGTGTTCGCTCCGGTCTGATTACTGGCGATCACGGGGACGGAGCATAGTGACATCACGCCTCCGCCCCGTGTGCGGACGCCCCTCCAATAGACTTGCATTGAGGGGCGGAGCGTGACATCACACGGGGGTGGAGCAGTGATGTCACTATGCTCCGTCCTCGTGGTCGAGATGGACTCAGCCTGAGGACCTCCAGTGGTTTCGGAAGCCGCTAAAGGTGGGTGCTGCATGGTAGATCCCGGGGGTCCCCAGCAGCAGGACCCCGGCGATCTGACATCTTATCCCTTATCCTTTGGATAGGGGATAAGATGTCTAGGGGCAAAGTACCCCTTTAAGCTTTCATTGCACGAGTCTTCTGGCTGGACATCAAGTTTGTTTTGCTGCATTAACGGGTCAATGATAAACAAATTTACACCAATGCTATCTTCATTTAGTGGAATTTCTGAGCAGAATTCCACTCGGAAATGTCAGTGTGAATAGGCGTTCAATCAACCATAAAGACAGAGTAGCAAAATAATGTTACAAAACTACACCTTTCTGCATGGGGAGCCACTGGTTGAGGAGGATCACTGCTGTTATCCAACCCTGGGTACCCTCTATGCTGAGCTATCATATGGTTGGGAATATCAAATGGTCGTAGAGAAATCTAGAGATTGTCTAAAATAAAAAGCCAAGATAGTTTATACCACAATCAGCTTATTGATTTATACAGTTTAGTCTCTGGACTGGTTATTTTGGCGCAGTCATCCGCTTTTTTATTTTTTATTCTTTTATTCTTTATAAATTTACAGATTAACAACTAGGGGTGTGAATCGCCAAGAATTTGGCGATACAATTCGAATCACGATACCAGTGTGGCGATTCGATATATCCCGATATATGGTGATACCATCTAGGTGACGATACATCGCGATATATCCCGATTCTGTCTTAAAAAACAATGTATTTTACATATTTATTAAAACTTTTCTTTTTATTTTATTTTTTATACACTTTATTAGACTTTTAGGAGGAATCATTAGATTCCTCAGACAGATGAATTGAGTTCTAATGAACTCCATTGATCTGTGATCCATTGATAGAGCCTAGTCCAGCCAGGCTCTATCAATGACAGAGCCACTGGACAGCAGGAAGCAGAGGTAAGCCCTCCGGCTACCTCCATAGTGGATTGCCCGCCTGCGATCGCGCTGCGGGGGGGGGGCGATCTAGCCCACCAGGGAGCATTCACCGATCCCTTTAGACGCCGCTGTCAGCTTTGACAGCGGCGATCTAAAGGGGTTAATAGCCAGCCGCGGCGATCACCGCATGCTGGCTATTAGCGGTGGCCCCCGGGCTACTGAGAACAGCCGGGAGATGCAGAGTATGGAGCGGGCAGGAGTCCGGAGCCCGCTCCATACACCCCTCTGAGCGCCGCATGCTGGATATTAGCGGTGGTGATGCATCAGCGGCCAACAGCTACTGAAATCAGCCGGGGGCCGCAGAGTATGGAGCGGGCACGAGTCGGAGCCCGCTCCATACACCCAGAGCGCCGCCGCGTCAGATCCAGCCTGCCCGGCTCCACAAATGTGGAATTTGTATCTTCTGACGCCCGGGACATGCTGTTCCGGGTGTCAGGAGATACAAATTCCACATCCCTAAAAGGATCGATTCAAAAATATTTTGAATCGATTCAGTATCGCAAAGTGAAAAATCGCGATAATCGATTTTTTCTTACATCCCTATTAACAACCCCAACTTGGTACATTAATGACAGATATAAAAATGGCAATTTATCCCGTCCCGATGTTTTGAATTCAGGAACAGGAATCTCAGTGATCTCAGGCTTTTATACAAGATCAACCGACCCTTATTCAATTGTGATGAAGCAGAGGAACGCATCCGTCATCCAAGCCTGCTAAGGGAGAAGGACGCCAGACAGCGAAACCCTCAACCCGTCAGCCATCAAAGAGTGCAGCGTGGCATCACCCGCTCCAACCAGTCCCACAGCGTCATCCGGGGCAAGGTGGCAGCAAGCACGGACCCGGGGTGGGGAGACCAGGCAGTCTCCATGGGAAGGACGGGTCAGAGGGTAGAGGGCAGAAGAGAGGAGGAGGCGGAGAAAGATGGCACTAAGTCATGCCATCGAGGTGTCCCCCCCCAAATTGTAATAATTTTAGGGCAGTCATTCGCTTCTGGTCATGTGAGATTGCACATAGCCTAGCATTTCTGTGCTCAAAACATGCAGTTAAATATAATAGGAAGAAAAAAAAAAAGTTAAGTTGTTAAAAGCAAGACTCCAGCAACATGGCTGGAAGCTCTTAAAACTCTGCTGCATGAATAATGAAGGAATTGTCCGGTACATCCACTAAACCCTCTGCTAAGAGCGAACTCCTCACACTTAGAGCTTAGTCTGAGCTCAACCAACAGACTTCACACACATGAGCTATTAACAAAGCTGCTGTTAATATGTGGCGTAGGCTTTACTGCCGGATGGGAAGAATTGGGTGAAACGTGTCGAACAACTACCCAGCACTTCAATTACCCAGGACGTACAAGACGCACTAAATCCATCATCAATCATAATCCCATTCCGGCTGACATCCTATCATAAGTGTTCATACAGAAAGTGTGTAACCCTCATTTTCATAAAGTAATGCTCCTGCCATAGCAGCAAAAGCTTATTTAATCTGCATATATTGTAGGAAAGAAAAAAAATGAGCCTATCTAGGAAAAGACCTAAATAAAATGAAATAAAACCTCTATATATCACAAAAAAATAAATGAAATACACTAAAATTAAATTTTTATTCACTATCAGGTATAAAACATAATGACATTATGAAAAGCCAACATGAACTAAAGACCTTAATATAAAACATCACATCACTTTTAGGTGCAACATTGTGTGTGGATACATTTATTCATATAAATTTATAATTGCCAGGGCTCTGTTTTACGTGACACAATGCTCCAAATCCCAGGCTAAAGCAAAGAAAAAGAATTATCCGGGATTAAAAAAAAAATGTTTTGGTTTTTCTCCAAACCACCACCACCACACATGTCCTCAGGTTGTGTGTGGAATTAAAACTTAATTCCACCCACTTTCTGCAATACCACACACAAGACGAAAGTGACATAATTTCTGGATTAAAGCAAATATGTTTTTCTAACCATGGATAACCCTTTTTCACCATTTTCAATATCACCCTGTGTAAGAGTGCCAGGGCTCAGCCTACAAATGCATGCTCTGTAGAGATGAGCGAACTTACAGTAAATTCGATTAGTCACGAACTTCTCGGCTCGGCAGTTGATGAATTATCCTGCGTAAATTAGTTCAGCCTTCAGGTGCTCCGGTGGGCTGGAAAAGGTGGATACAGTCCTAGGAAAGCGTCTCCTAGGACTGTATACACCTTTTCCAGCCCACCGGAGCACCTGAAAGCTGAACTAATTTATGCAGGAAAAGTCATCAACTGCCGAGCCGAGAAGTTCGTGACAAATCGAATTTACTGTAAGTTCGCTCATCTCTAATGCTCTTATGTGTTCTTGTGGTGTGTGTTTTATACGCAAAAATAATAAAATGTATATATGTATATACATTCATACATATACACACTAGGGGTGTGAATCGCCAAGAATTTGGCGATTTGATTCGCGATACCAGTGTGGCGATTCGATATATCCCGATATATCGCGATACTGTCTAGGTGACGATACATCGCGATATATCCCGATTCTGTCTAAAAAACAATGCCTTTTACACTTTTATTAAAACTTTATTTTTATATAATTTTTTTTTATACACTTTATTAGTCTTTTAGGAATCATTAGATTCCTCAGACAGATGAATAGAGTTCTATTGAACTCCATTTATCTGCGATCCATTGATAGAGCCTGGTCCAGCCAGGCTCTATCAATGACAGAGTCACAGAGAGCAGGGAAGCAGAGGTAAGCCCTCCGGCTACCTCCACAGTGGATCGCCCGCCCGCGATCGCGCTGCGGGGGGGGCGATCTAGCCCACCAGGGAGCATACACATGTCCCTTTAGACACCGCTGTCAGCTTTGACAGCGGCTATCTAAAGGGTTAATAGCCAGCGGCGCCGATTGCCGCATGCTGGCTATTAGCGGTGACCCCCGGGCTACTGAGAACAGCTGGGGGCAGCAGAGTATGAAGCGGGCACGAGTCGGGAGCCCGCTCCATACACACTGCAGAGCACCGCATGCTGGATATTAGCGGCGGTGATGCATCAGCGGCCCCCGGCTACTGAGAACAGCCGGGGGCCGCAGAGTATGGAGCGGGCAAGAGTCGGAGCCCGCTCCGTACACCCAGAGCGCCGCCGCGGCAGATCCGGCTGACAAAATGTGGAACTTGTATCTCCTGATGCCCGGGACATGCTGTTCCGGGGATCAGGAGATACAAATTCCACATCACTAAAAGAATCGATTCAAAAATATTTTGAATCTATTCAGTATCGGCAAGTGAAAAATCGTGATAATCGCGGGAATCGATTTTTTCTTACATTCCTAATACACACATAAATTTTTACATTATTTCCCATTATAAATCCAGATTAGTTATAAATATAATTTTGGATAACCACCTGGTAATCCAGATCATTGGACAATTCAGCAGATAATATAACATTCTGCATTTAGCAGCCTCTACCTCTAGGGCTCAGCACATCGGTTCAAGCTTTTCGGCTCCTGCGGCATCTTCATTCATGCATTTTTTTCTATAAATCACATTACTGCTCCTGAAGCACTTGCTCATTTAGAGCATTAGACAACCTATTGCTTTGGAAACTGTGAAGGCAGACCTGAGACGCAGACACGTTGTGCACATTAGATGCAGCCGCCGCAGCCTTCCTTTCTGGTAACTATGAGGTTTCCCTGACAACCAGGTTCCTCGGTCCAGCTGTCCGTCAGCGTCCATCAGACAGAGGTCTACGGATCCCCGGGGCCTGTTCTGGCAGGCTGCAGGCCGGGGTGTAGTGAGGTGAGCAGGTGATCGGGGCTTTTCTCTGTAATCCCGCAGCAGGTTATTGGCACGGTGACTCTGCTCTGCAGAACACTGCCATACACAAATCACCTCATTAAATTTCATCAGTTTCATGAATTTAACATTGTCCCTGGACTATTGTTTGTCTGGAAATTAGATTAAAACAACTGTTTTTTTGCTCCCTTTTCTGCACTCGTGTCTACAAGCAACAAATAAAAAACACTTCTTCTCCAGTCTTTTAACCAGAATAAAGAGGATAACAGCAAGCAAAAAAAAATAAAAAAAAAAAATGGATAGCAAGCTCCTAGGCAAAGGAGTGCTCAACATTACATAAAGAAGAGAACATGGTTGCTGGGTAACATTACATAAACAGTCCTAGGACCGGTCCCTATATTGAGCATCAAAGCACAGAATTATAGATGCAGAAAACATTCACGTTGGAGCTCCAGATCCCAACCACAATAGTAGCCAATATCTAGGAACAGTCTTATCAATCATCCCTGTGTTCCGGATTGGTTGAAGTTTTATTCATCATGGGATACATAGTTGCTAAACTCCCCAACGATCAATTATAATCTGTAGAAGAACTTGGCAACAATTGTTCTCCTGCAGCACCACCAGAGCAGATAAGTAGTATTACACAGTTCTCACCAAAATTAGTAGTCTGTCAATGTAACGTATAGACGTGCTGTGTCCTCCAGAGTAGTGGTCTCCAAACTGAGGTCCTCAGTTTGGAGACCACTGCTTTAAAGGGGTATTCCAGGAAAAAAATGTTTTTCGATCAACTGGCTCCAGAAAGTTAAACAGATTTGTAAATTACTTCTATTAAAAAATCTTAATCCTTCCAATAATTATAAGCTACTGAAGTTGAGTTGTTCTCATCTGTCTGGCAACAGTGCTCTCTGCTGACATCTCTGCTTGTCTCAGGAACTGCACAGAGCAGAATAGGCTTGCTATGGGAATTTGCTTCTACTCTGGACAGCTCCTGAGACAGGTGTCATCAGAGAGCACTTAGACAGAAAAGAACAACTCAACTTCAGCAGCTCATAAGTACTGAAAGGATTAAGATTTTTTAATAGAAGTAATTTACAAATCTGTTTAACTTTCTGGAGCCAGTTGATATATAAAAAGTTTTTTTCCTGGATGACCCCTTTAAAGCAAGAGCCGTAAATATGAATTAGGTGCTATAAAGACAGAATTCCTCGATATGGTATTTAAAAATCTGAATAGTAAACAAGACAGCATTTTTAAGTGTAGGGATACACATACCGCATTCGCAACATATTTCACACTGCAGGAAATATGCTGCAGATCAACTACAATCCCTCCAAACCCTACAGCACACACAGTGCTGCGGCCGGGTAGCCCTGTGTGTGTGCAGTATGGTCTGGAGGCTGGATCACAAGCCGGCACATATCTGCAGCATGAAAGATGGGGCGGATGCTGTACAAATGACTACATTAAAAGGGGTTTTCCCACCAACAACACATCACCTAGTGACAAGAGATGTGAAGGGCTGACTGTCAGCTGCCACTACGCTGGGGACCCCAACGATCACAAGAAAATGGGGCCCATGCACTGTTACTCAATTAAGCTGTATGGAAAGGCCAATAATAAGAGTCAAGCATTGAGCACAATACAGCGGCATCACACATTCCCTACTGCTTCTCCATTCAAATGGGGGATGTGGGACACCATTTCACAATCAGTGGGGGTCCCAATGATAAGACACTCCACCTATCTTGTAATATGTATACGTATTCAATGCTATTAATAAGGGGGGAAAAAAACTACGTTCTGCCATGTTATTCATCTGTTGCGTTATGTTATAAGCCTTTTGTCTAGAGCAGATTTATAGTTTTTATCACACAAAGGAGAAAAAAATCCTGACTTTGTTTACTGCACTGCTGCAGAGAGAGCAGCAAAGCCCAGCAGCTGGACGGATGCAGCTCAGATGGATGACTGCAGTTTTATGGTCCGTACAACAGATAAATGAGGTCAGATCTCCAACTTCTCCCTGCTAACCTGCAGCCAACATCTCGGCACTTATCAGCACAATCGTCCCTGGTCCCAATCACTCAGCATCGCCTCCTCCTGCCATTTCCCTATAGCTCCTGAATCATTCTAGATTGTCCCCATGTCTTAATTACTGGGACTGATCTGCTAAAACATGAGGTACCAAAGGCCAGCAGTTGCTGTAGAAACCACAGAGGCAGGAGCGCCTAGGATTTCCGTAATGTCTGCCGCTCCCAAACCACTAATCATTCATCCTCTCCTCTTCCTTCAGTGGTCGGGAGAACAAACACATTTGCTGGGAAAACATAAAGGAGCACCCACACCGGGACCTGCGGCACATGATGAAGCACCTGTCCTGCCACAGAAAAATCACTTCCAAACTTAATTACTGCAACCGCCGACACCTCCAGAGTCCCCGCCATGTTTGTTAAGGAATTTCTCAAAGTATTCAGCAGAACAATTCTGCGAATCTACACTAAATAAGGAAGGCAGCATTTTAACCCTTTCCTTTGCAGATTGTAAAGTAATTTCAGTCAGGTAAGAACAACCATCATCTTGTTGAAGCCAAATTCCTTATAGATAAGGGGAAGTATTATA
This sequence comes from Hyla sarda, assembly GCF_029499605.1. Classification (NCBI taxonomy): domain Eukaryota; kingdom Metazoa; phylum Chordata; class Amphibia; order Anura; family Hylidae; genus Hyla; species Hyla sarda. Next base: position 121,438,991 of record NC_079194.1, on the reverse strand, counting down.
ATTTTATATTATTGTATATAGAAGGCCTTATTAACAAAAAAAAATTGTAATCTTATTCTTCGGGGACTATATTGCATAAGTTAAATTCTCATACATAGAAAAACAAGTCCCCCAAGAACAAGATTATAATTTTTTATAATAGTATTATAGTAGTTATAGTCTTGTACATAGAAATCAGAATTATTACGGTAGATATATTCTCATACATAGGGGGCAGGGGGCATTATAGTAGTTATATACTTGTAGATAGGGGGCAGTATTATAAGATTTATTTTCCCATACATAGGGGCAGTATTATAGTAGTTAGCCAATATACAAAAGTCAGAGGGCCGGCACTATAGCACAATGTATGGTACTGCGGGTGCAGTGTGGGCTGAACTGTTGGTCTTAGGACGGGTGGTGCGGCAAGTCAGGGGGTGCGCTTACATGGAAAAACACATGCGTGATATATCAGAAAAAAGGAGAATATATAAGACGCACTCACCCGGTATATGCCAAAGAAGTTGCTTTTATTCCATGTAACGGGGTTACAGCAGTTCGGGTAGGAAATTGAAGATCTAGAGCTCAGCCGAGCTCGGCTGAGCTCTAGATCTTCAATTCCCTACCCGAACTGCTGTAACCCCGTTACATGGAATAAAAGCAACTTCTTTGGCATATACCGGGTGAGTGCGTCTTATATATACTCCTTTTTTCTGATTATAGTAGTTATATTCCCATACATAGGGGGCAGTATTATAGTGGCTATATTCCCATACATAGAATTTTGCAGGTTATTTTTGGAGCAAATTCCAAGCAATTCCGGGCAGTGCAGATCCTTACACTTATCCTTGTCCACAGGGGAGCAATATTATAGTAGCTATATTCTTGTGGATATGGGGAAGAATACAGTGTGACACATAGGGGCTAATATTGTACTGGCAGAAAAATTTTTTGCTTAGGTTTTCAAAGCAGTAGCTTAATGGGGGGGAGAAGTCTTAACCTCTGTCAGTCCAGACAGGACATCTGGTCCCAGAGATTGCTAACCACAACTGACAACACTTGCTGGACCAAATGTTCTTTGTAGACAGGTGCTACTTTTAGAAAGTATGGACAAAAGTGAAATTTCTCTCTATTACACAATCAGGCTCTTTCTCTAGTTGTGATGGCTTCACACTCTGCTGTTTTCACACAACTAGGACATTGTTGATCCAGGGCCTAGTGTCAGTTGCACCTGTTACAGACTCTTCAAAATTCTGGAGAATGTTATTTTCCTATGACTGAGAAGGAAAAAGTTTTTTTTTTTTTCTGGGTGTGTGGGTGTTGTTTTTCCTTTAACCCATTATTAATACTATGTCTTTTTACAGGAGTACTCCAGTGGAAAACTATTTTTTTTTTTTTTTTTTATCAACTGGTGCCAGAAAGTTAAACAGATTTGTAAATTACTTCTATTAAAAAATCTTAATCCTTCTAGTACTTAATAGCTGCTGAATACTACAGAGGAAATTATTTTCTTTTTGGAACACAGAGCTCTCTGCTGAATCATGAGCACATTGCTCTCTGCTGACATCTCTGTCCATTTTAAGAACTGTCCAGAGTAGAAGAAAATTCCCATAGCAAACATGTGCTGCTCTGGACAGTTCCTAAAATGGACAGAGGTGTCAGCAGAGAGCACTGTGGTCATGATGTCAGCAAAGAGCACTGTGGTCATGATGTCAGCAAAGAGCTCTGTGTTCCAAAAAGAAAATAATTTCCTCTGTAGTATTCAGCATCTAATAAGTACTAGAAGGATTAAGATTTTTTTTATACAAATCTGTTTAACTTTCTGGCACCAGTTGATAATAGAAAAAAAAAAAAAAGAAAATAAAAGAAGTTTCCACCAGAGTACCCCTTTAATGACACCAAAAAGTAATGGGCTTTATGAGTAGATGTATGCTTTTGCGCGTTCAGCTTATAATAAAGCACGTAGGTGACCCGATTTATCTTCGCCTTTGATTCTGAGAATTGAGAGCACATTCTCAATGTAATAGGGCTAATAAAAATAGGTGAACGCGAGTTAAAATCACGATCGGCACTGACAACAGAGAGGGAAGGTCAGTACTAAATAAGGCTTAGTAATAAATGGAATGATCTTTAAGGACAAAGCTTCTGTGGAGTCAAAAAATACCTGAAAAATACCTATTGCCCTCCAACTCTCAAAGTCTTACATCAGTGTGCTTTTTTAGATATTAAAAAAAAAAATGTCTTAGAACTTTAACCCATTAAGGACGGAGTGTTTTTCTGTTTTTGCACTTTCGTTTTTTCTTCCTTACCTTTTAAAAATCATAACCCTTTCAGTTTTGCACCTAAAAATCCATATGATGGCTTATTTTTTGGGCCACCAATTCTACTTTGTAATGACATCAGTCATTTTACCCAAAAATCTACAGCGAAATGGAAAAAAAATCATTGTGCAACAAAATGGAAGAAAAAAAATGCCATTTTGTAATTTTGGGGGCTTCCATTTCTACGCAGTCCATTTTTCGGTAAAACTGACACCTTATCTTTATTCAGTAGGTCCATACGGTTAAAATGATACCCTACTTGTATAGGTTTGATTTTGTCGTAGTTCTGAAAAAAATCATAACTACATGCAGGAAAATGTATACATTTAAAATTGTAATCTTCTGACCCCTATAACTTTTTTATTTTTCCGCGTATGGGGTGATATGAGCCGTGATCTGAAGTTTTTAGCGCTACCATTTTTGTTTTGATCTGACTTTTTGATTGCTTTTTATTAATCTTTTTATGGTATAAAAAGTGACCAAAAATACGCTATTTTGGACTTTGGAATTTTTTTGCGCGTACGCCATTGACCATGCGGTTTAGTTAACAACATATTTTTGTAGTTCGGACATTTATGCACGCGGCGATACCACATGTGTTTATTTTTATTTACACTTTTTTTTATGGGAAAAGGGGGGTGATTCAAACCTTTATTAGAGAAAGGGTTAAATTATCTTTATTAACTTTATATATTTTTTTTTACTTTTTTTTTGCAATGTTATAGCCCCCATAGGGGGGCTATAACATGCAGTACATTGATTCAATACACTGATCACTGCCATTGTATTCATTGGCAGGGATCAGTGTCATCGGCGGTTGATTGCTCAAGCCTGGATTTCAGGCTTGGAGCAATCAATCGCCGTTCGAACATGCAGGAGACAGGCGAGGGGACCTCCTGCTGCATCCTAGCTGATCGGGATATCGCGATTTTATCGCGATGGTCCTGATCAGCCCGACTGAGCAGCCGGGATGCTTTTACTTTCACTTTTAGAGTTAATGCCAGACATCAGCCCGATTGGCGATGTCCGGCATTAGCGTGGGTCCCAGTTGCTTATAGCAACCGGGACCCACCGGGTACGATGCGCGCTCATGGGGACACGCATATGGACGTTTATAAGCGCTAAGGGGTTGAAAACACATAATGGAGAGGAATTATTTAAAACCATGTGACAGGTTCCCTTTAAAATGAGAGTATCTGAGACACACTATTTTTTATACATTATAGGCTGCGTTCAAACCTCGTTTTTACGTTACGGGTGCCGGATCCAGCTGGGGGAGGGGCAAACCGGGCTCTCCCGTACCCCAGCCGGACCAGCGCAGAAATCCATTTACTTTAATGAGCCGACCGGAGTCAAATGGTGACTCCAGTCGGCTCATTTTTGACCCGTATCCGGTTTTGTGACCGGACCTAAAACCGTAGCATACGGGTCAAAAATTAGCCAACCGGAGTCAAACGGAGACTAAAGTAAATGGATTTCAGCGCTGGTCCGGCTGGGATACAGGAGAGCCCGGTTTTCCCCGCCCCCAGCCGGATCCGGCACCCATGACGAAGAAACGAAGTGTGAATGCAGCCTAAAGGTGAATAAAAAGTGTTCTCATACCATGAATTATAGAGGTCACAGGCCACTGCATGTAAAATACCCTTTCTAAACATTGTATTAGTATTTTTCCCACTAATCCCCTATCTGAGAATGTCTTTGTGCTGGGAGCGTCATTCCGTGGAGTGTGTATCACACATGTCTAGAAGGGATCTGCATTCCCGGCCTCTCCGTCAATAAAGGTAGGCAGGTTCTTAAAAAGTCTTCCTGGCAATACAAATCTACTGTCCTGTACTCTACAATCCTTGAGACCTGCAGGCTACAGATTCTTCTGGGGTTCGTCAATGATGACCTACCATCGACCATAGTCTACTGCTACAGGCACAGAACAGCTCATCCATGTGCTATGTCAAGTGTAGGGGGCCATTTATTCATTAACTACAATCCAGTGTTCTCATTGCTTTACTCATAAAGGTATATATATATATATATATATATATATATATATATATATATATACACAGACACACATATATATATATATATATATATATATATATATATTTATTTTTTTTGCAACAGAGCTAAGAACTTCTAAGTGGCCCAACTAAAAGGAATTCTAGAACATCATACAGTAAACAACCAGTACATTTCTACATTAGCTGACTACCTGGCTCCAGGGCATAGCTGTCACGAGATTTCGGCACCGGCTTCAGCGTTCGGAACAGTTTGTTCCAAATGCTGAGCAATGGAGTACCCCTTTAAAGGGGTACATAGGGTCAGAAAATTAAGGTCAAAAAGTTTATCTCGTGACCACAAACATACTATGGGTCTGTTCACAAGTACAGTATCCTTTGATGCGCAGGATTTGAAGCTGCAGATTTTATGCTCCAGGGCTTAATGTAAACTAAATGAGTGAACACAACATCAAATAGCAGGATACTGTACGTGTGAATAGACGCTAAAGAAGCCAATTCCTAAATGAAGAAAAAAACACAACATTTGTGTTAACATTACAGCCAAAAGGCTGCAAAGAGATGACAGCTAAATTATTGTGGTTCAGTTAATCAATTAATTTTTATTAGCTTTCGAAAAAACAACCAAGTAAGCTTTTAGACCCAATGTATGAGGTCGTCTAAGACTGGTTCTTAACCTGGGGTACGCGTACCCCTAGGTGTACGCCAAGGGTTATGTGGGGGTACGGCAATTTGCTGACAAATACCAGCCATGCATTGGTCAATATTTGTCAGCGCAGAGTGGGGATTGGACGCCGCAGTCGATTCGGCAGCTCACTATATTGTACCATGGCCAGATCTGGGGCCATGGCCACTTTACACGAGCTGCAGTGGCTGCTGGGCCTGATGTGTGATGTCTCCGACGTTGTGCGGACTTCCGACGAACGGGATAGACACAGACCTGGTAAGCATGTTAAACTAAGTGTAACACCGCAGTATGGGAGGGTGTTATTGTATGTATCTCATATATTGGCCCAGGGGGAATAATGGCAAAAGTGGATTAACATGGGGGGGGGGGGATAATGGCAAATGGGGACCAGAGGGAAGGGGGGAATAATGGCACAAGGGGATTAAAAATCCCATTAGAAAGGTAAGCACACGACATTATGAAATTAAGAACTTTTATGACTTATTTTGTCTGCGGGTACCCCTTTCGTGTAAGTTCTGTGCAAACTTATGCACGAGTGGTACCCGCGAACATACTTTCACCCATTTGGGGTACAGCAGCAAAAAAGGTTGAGAACCACTGGTCTAAGATGCAGTACCTGAGAACTGTCTGACCTGCTGGTATTCAGGATCCACTAGTGCATTAGTCATGAAGACTAAAAGATCTCTCATCTCTATTTGTTGCAGAGAACGCCAACTATTGCTCCCTGTTTTTTGGCAATTCTAGGCAAAGAAGAAGCTGGCTCTAGGGCTTTTCTGCTTCCGATGCTCACTACTTTGTCACACTTATTCAATCTTCTAAATACATTTTCTATTTTAATGTATCACAATTCTCAAAATTACTGCCTACAGTCAGTGAATGAAACCATTGAAAGAAGGCAGGCTGAAAGAAGCAACACCCCAAAAACTTCTCGCAGCGAGCATTTGCCAGAGTTACAGTTGTCTAGACAATCATTTGCATAGTCCGTTCACAAGAGGACTGTCTAGACTGGATGCCTTGTAGCAAACCCTCAGCATTGAGAAGTACATGTGTTCTGCCTCAAGACGGTTTTTAATTACTGAAAGCAAACCGAGATCTTCAAAATGGTGAGGATTTGATATCCAATGTATATCAGGCAGTTATAGAAATGTTCCCTATACCATACTTTAAGGGAACCTGTCACGTAGAACTTGTAATTTAATCTTTCGACATCACGTTATGGAGTAGGAGAAGCCGAGCAAACTCATGGTTATTGGGCGAGATTTATCAAAACCTGTCCAGAGGAAAAGTTACCCAGTTGCCCATAGCAACCAATCAGATTGCTTCTTTCATTTTTAACAAGGCCTCTGCAAAATGAAAGAAGCGATCTGATTGGTTGCTATGGGCAACTTTTCCTCTGCACGGGTTTTGATAAATCTCCCCCATTGAGAACAGAGTCAAAACTTGTTTATTCATATCTTCTCTGCTTATTCTGCATTTATGAGTCCATTGGGCGGTCCTAATCGGTGACTGACAGCTACTTCTGTATGCATGCTCATTTCTTTTGATTGAGATGGCCCATAGGACTCCTTAGCACAAAAACAGAGTATTCAATCTACAACATGTATGTTATTCTGAATATTTTCCCACAAAACTATAAATATAAATTTGCTTGGCTCCTTTGGCTCAACAACATGACATCACAGTGAAAAGTTCCCTTTTAAGCTATTTCTAGTAAATTATTAGGCCCCTTTAAATGGAATGTAGCATCTAGATTTTTTTTATGATTAGAGACAGATAAAAAAAAAACTACCGTAATTCTTTTTTCCTAATCTGCTTTCCATTTGTACTTTTTTTTATTTCATTTTTTTGTACATTATTACAACAGCATTTAGAGATCTGCTTTATAGCAGGCCCCAGGGGCATAAACAACAATATACAGGTGTCCCATCCAGATAAAGACGCTACTGAGCATTCAAATGTGAACTCTCAGTTCAGGTCATTCTACAGGGGGGGGGGGGGGTTAGCTTATTTTTGTTGTGAATGGTGGTGGGTCCAGTGTTACTTGCCTTTCACTGTACTCCTTTTAAAGGTATTACTGGGAAATGATCTGTACAGAACAGGAAGTCTCCATTTAGTTTAACCCTAGGGACAAGAATGCAAACTACAAGTTTTCATGATTATTTTAAAAACAGAAAGTTAAATGGAAAATGAGAAAAAACATTGCCATAGCTTTTTAAAAATATGGTTAACATAAAAACTTGATTTAAACAAGTTTAGTCATTTTATTTTTATGAAACATTTCCTTTAGGTTAAGCTAAATTCAAGGTTTAATACTGGAAGCCATTCCCAGTGTAATGATCTTGCAGCTACTTTATAGCCTGATGCCCCTTGCACCTGGGACGAGCTGATGGAGTATCTTTGTGTGGCAGGATGATGTATGTGCCCTCTCCACAGTGCACCTGAAGCTTCTGGGAAGAAATAGTGCAGCACATTCCTCTCTTTTTGCCATCGCTGTTCCTTTTTCTTTCAGACTCATTTTTTTCTCTGCAGCCAGGCTGGAAGCCCTGTTCCTCCTCATTTCCTCACCTGCCCGCAGTTTGCTGAGCACACAGCAGATGGGAGAACAGGAAGCAGACAATGCATCAAACCGCACAACTGGGTGAAACGCACCTCACCTCCATCGCTGAGCATCCCCATGCTCACACAAGACAGCTGGGGAAAGCGTGCCGCTATGCATTCTGTTCCTAACCTACTAATAGTATGAATTATACACTTCTACTGTCGCAGTACATTTGTAATGAAACAAACTGTTCTTTATACACTGGGCTCAAGCACCAGCTTGAGTCAAAAGACACTCACGATGCAAATTTATTTTATTTTTTTCTTAGGTTTCTAGATATCTACATCTATTTTTATATTAAAACACGAAGAAAATGACAGGTTAAGAAGAAATAATGTTATCAGCATTGCTAGGGCTTTCTAGATGCTGGATTATTAAATGGTAGAGGCCCTCAAGTCAGACAGTCCAAAATAATTAAATTGTACAACTTGCTACCAATGGTTTGTCCCTGAACCTAAAGAATATACTCAGGAAGGAAATGCTACATATATGTTGTAGATTCTGGCTTCCCTATTGAAGTTAATTAGGAAAAGCTGGAGCATTTCAGTCTCGTGTAAACATACTCAAACCGTAATATTTGCTGTATATGATTAAGGAGTCAAGAGCCCCCTTCTGGCCATGGGCCCTCGAACATAGCTCAAAAGGTTAGCCTTGATTTTATTGTGAGATGCCAAACTACTTCACAGAACTGTAAGATAATATGTAGAGGTCTCGGCATTCACCAATAATATGCACGTTTATTCAACTTCACAGTTTTCCAAATAAAAGGTACAGGAGGACACGCTAAGTAAAAAAAAAGTGTTCCTCGGCTGCCTAAGACAGGTGAGGTAGGCATTTGTTTGTCGAAATGCGCACTGTGACTTTATTTGGATGCAAACTACTGGTGAGTGTGGAGACCCCTCCACTATTATCTTACAGATTTATTCCTTTCTACGGCATCACCACCTACGGACTTGGCGACAACAACTATTATATTTTACAGTGACAGATCACTTTGCCTATTGGATACCAGATTAATGGAATTTTGCTGTTTAATGCCATTTACAGCTCTGGATGCAAAGACATTGGGGATTGTTTTGTTCTAGTACAGAGGCTCTTTCTTAAAAGGGTTACCCCAGTGGAAATTTTTTTTTATATAAACTGATACCAGAAAGTTAATTACTTCTATTTAAAAATCGTAATCTTTCTAGTACTTATCAGCTGCTGAATGATCCACAGGAAATTATTTTCTTTTTGAATTTATTTTCTGTCTGACCACAGTGCTCTCTGCTGACACCTCTGTCCATATCAGGAACTGTACAGAGCAGGAGGGGTTTGCTATGGGGATTTGCACATACTCTGGACAGTTCCTGAAATGGACAAGGGGGTCAGCAGAGAGCACTGTGGTCAAACAGAAAAAAATCAAAAAGAAAATAACTTCCTGTGGAGCATACAGCAGCTGATAAGTACTGGAAGGATTAAGAATTTTAAATAGAAGTAAGTTACAAATCTGTTTAACTTTCTGGCAACAGTTGATACCCCTTTAAAAGCAACTACAAGAGTACCATTCAGTCTATATTATTGGTGTTACTATGGATAACGTAATATAAGTAGGAAGGGCTGGACAACATGGCCCCAAATGTGGTCATCACAAAGCTTTTCCAGACTCCTAAATGGCAACCTGCCAAGTTACGCAACAGAACTGGAAGTAAAAAATGCCGCTCCATAACTACACGCGCACGTGCCGCTTACCAGTAGATAAACTCTATGACTTGTGGCAAAGGATATGCTGCATTATCCGGCCAGTTAAACAAACCTTTGAACACTACAACTCCTTCCATTACTCTCTCAGCAACTTAACAAACCCGACCAAAGAAGGAAATAAATAAATTAAAAACCACTCGGATTATTAAAAGGGTTCAGCACTTAAAGAATCCGAGTCAGCCCCCTCGGGAGACTACCAGCTACGGCCCAAGGAGGGGCTATGGCGGCCAGACAGCTACAAAAGCTGCTTGTGTAAAACATACAGCTGTGCAAGCAATATTCCAGCGTGCTACTTCTCGTCCTTCAGAAAGAACCCTGGGGGCTTACACCATATGACAACATCTAAATGACTTTCACAAGTGAATGGGTCACAAAGTGAGACGAGGCTCCCTTCCTGATAATCCTGTATTACAGATCATCAAGGAATTTCATTGTGTCCTCAAACAATTCCATGCACTGTCTCCCCCTATGATATCGCTTATCATTCTGGTATGTGAATAGAACGCCATCATTACAGTAAAGACTGACACATATAAGGTGGGTAGAACCTTGCCTAACAATATATATTCCGTTTCCATTATAAGCCTATGGGCAATTTAATAGTGACCTTGAGTGGTGAACACTCAAAATCTTAGTGGTAACTAAATTGGGATCTCTAATCTCCAGTTCTAGCAGTACAGCTAATATGACCCATACTGCATTATAAACAGTCACCTTTCACAATTACTACATATCTGTTTTCAGAAGTGTTCTTCGGTCATGACTTTATATCAGTCTTGCTGTACTTCCTGAATGTAAGAGTATCTAGTGGATAGAGTTTGGTCAGAGCGGTGAGCTGCAAATACTCACGCCTGAATGTATAAAATTACAGTAAACCTAAGTATCTGCAAACTAAGCTGCGAGTAAAGCAAACAAGATACTAAATTCTAGTGCCGCAACGGTGAAAAACCACTTTCACTGGAGAGATAAAGGGCTGAATGGTTAAAACCAAATTCTGTTATGCAAAGGAAATTACTTTTTTTTTTCTTATGGTCAAAAGGCTTCCTCTGTCTGTGTTGGCGTCAGCAGATCTGAAAAAGCAGACTATATAGAAGTGAGAGACAACGTCATGATGCATAATGCCAAGTGAAACTAGTCTTTAAAGGGGTACTCCAGTGAAAACCTTTTTTTTTTTAAATCTACTGGTGCCAGAAAGTTAAAACAGATTTGTAAATTGCTTCTATTAAAAATCTTAATCCTTTTAGTACTTATTAGCTGCTGAATACTACAGAGTAAATTATTTTCTTTTTGGAACACAGAGCTCTCTGCTGAATCATGAGCACAGTGCTCTCTGCTGACATCTCTGTCCATTTTAAGAACTGTCCAGAGTAGAAGAAAATCCCCATAGCAAACATATGCTGCTCTGGAAAGTTCCTAATATGGACAGAGATGTCAGCAGAGAGCACTGTGTTCCAAAAAGAAAAGAATTTCCTCTGTAATATTCAGCAGCTAATAAGTACTGAAAGGATTAAAAAAAAATAATAGAAGTCATTTACTAATCTGTTTAACTTTCTGGCACCAGTTGATTTAAAAAAAAAAAAAAGTTTTCCACCAGAGTACCCCTTTAAATTTTAGTTAATACTCTAGTCACCTCAAAAGCTGCATACCAAAATACAGTAGTTTCTTCAAAGCACCACTGAGGTGGTGGAAGCCATGTCCTGAAGCCTAAGGCTTAAAGGGGTATTCCACTGCCCCAGCGTTCGGAACACTTTGTTCCAAACTGTGGGTGCAGACTGTAGGGGTTGTGACATCACGGCCACGCCCCCTCAATGCAAGTATATGGGAGGGAGCGTGGCGGCTGCCACGCCTCCTCAGACTTACATTGAAGGGACGTGACATGATGTCAAGGAGGTGTGGCCATGATATCACAACCCCCGCAGCCTGCACCCAGCGTTCAGAACAAAATGTTCCCAACACTGGGGCAGTAAATTCTGAATACAGCACTGGTAGTGACATAATGTAACTGAATAGAGGAACAGATAAACTATAGATTCAGATCTATAGCATATTACCCCTTCAGATAATTATACCACTAGGAGTTGTGCTATTCTTTGGGTATCTAGTTGATGCAGAACTACATCTCCTAACCAAAAGCAAGACAACCGAAATCTGTTTGGTGACTATAGTCACTAAATTAACAGTACGGAAAAATCTTGTATGGAATTATAATCAAGAATCTGAGACATAGCATAATAACCATGAGATACAAAGCAAATGCTTGGTTCACTAACCAAAAAAAAAGAAAAAAATAGATACTGAAAAAAAGCAAGAGCTTCTCCTTCACAAATCCAGGCTATTAAACCGCTAAGTGGCCGCCTCGCGTCTAACCCCCAATTTTGCTCTTGCAACACAGTTAATCAAGTCTGCGGCTCCCATTGAAATGAGGAAACAGCATAAGATTAGCGGTGTTGACTGGTGTGTGTTTTTATCTGTGAGAGATGATGTAGAGGTGAGCATTTACTCAAGTTTAACACCGCAAAAGCCACTTAACCAAAAAACCTGCAATTACGAAAACGGGCGCTTGGAAATTGGATGGGGAGTCGTTATGGAGCTCTGAGGAGGGGTCTCACGAGAATGGAAAAATGAACAGAAAGACAGAAAAATACAATCACCAATATTTGAAATTATGTTTTCTTTATTCTATAAAAAAAATTAATGTGTGATTTTTATATAATTTCTGGCAGAGTACCCAGCCTTGCCCGGTCTTCCTACGTAAACCTTGTGGGAGAAGAAAAATGATAAATGACGCTCTCAAATCATCTCCCGTCATCATATCTCATCCTCATTTCCCATCTACTTTGTTTTAAAGTCCCATGTAGTCTCTACAGCCCCAGAGTAACGCGATCAGGAGTTGTAGCTGAAGTCCAATAGACTTGTATAGGACTTCAGGAGACCCTTTCATATTGGGGAAGATGTGTACCATGCTTCCTCTAAACACCTACAGCCATTCAAAAGTTATGCTGGAACATACATACGTTGAGTTTTATATTTTATTAGTTTTTAATGGTTATTAGTTTTATAATTAATTTTATTTTTTTACATAGGAAGACTAGAAATCTCCATTACGATAAAAACCTGAACATGTGAGCCCACCCTTCGGAAATGTGTTATCTCCTGCAAGGTGCGATTTTCGAAGTGGAGACAACTTGCCCCCTCCTTGCATCTCTATGGGAGAGGGCCATGGCTGACACAGCTCCTTTCCTGCAGATAGCCGAGACGCCATGCAGGAGAACATGGGTGCTCACAGCAGTTGGACCCCCAAGTACTCAGACACTTATGCCCTATTCTTTGTATAGGGGATAAGTTGTCCTGCAGCACAGAGCTCCTTTTGCTAATAAACGTATATGGCAGTACTTCCTGTGATCACTTTTTCAATATGGCTACCACTACAAAAATAAAGAGCAATGTCGTCTTCCCTGTAAATAAGCACAAGGCCACTTTTACATTTTAGATTGGAATCCCTATGTGGCAATGTACTACCAAGTTGTAAAACCCTGCTTGCAGTTAGACACTGAATTCTCCTTCCACGAGAACACCATAAGGAGCATACAAATTTGTTCTCTAGGATACTATAGGGTGCTTCACCGTGAGTCATATCAAGGTACAGTACAGGGACATAGTGAGCTATAGGCACCACATTATGATCCACACTGTGGCCATGTACAAACCAAAGGCCTACATATATCAGAAAAAGCTCTAGATACTGAGAGATGCAGGCTTCCCCCTCAAGTCTTAATAAAATTGGCACCATACCCAGCATCAACCATCTTTACACAAACATGGGGGCTCTCACCTTCCGGCAAAGTCTCACCCCACATATCCATTACACAACAGAGCCCGCGCACCGCCCTTTCTGTAAACAGACATGACATTGTCCGCAGTCACGTTGCGTCCACAAAAACCTGAGAAAACAAATGTTTATTTCAAACCGTTCAGACTGCATGGCATTGTGTGGCAACCCGGGCAACTCCTCAGAGAGGAATGCGGGCAGTTTCTCTTGCAGGGCATATAAATGGGCACGGAGTTATTACACCAAATGTCATGGGAAAACAAGCCAGACAATAGAGGAGCCCACATGGTATCCATAGGAGAAAAAACTGTGTTTGTTGAGGAGGAAGAAAAAAAAAAAAAAAAGGTCATACGTAACGTCGCTGAAGTATCCACTACACATCACTGTCAGTACCATTGATGGGAGATGGACCAATGAGAGGCCCCCAACTGCTGAAACGAAGAGAAAGAAGTGCTCGCTCTTTCAAATACTGGATGACTTTGGTTCCAATCAGCTGTGCCAACCTTGACCTAGGAGTGATACCAAATGGGCCACGTGAGAGTGATACCAAATGGGCCACACGATACCGAATAGCACGCACACTGCCTCCACTTTGGTGGTGGTGTTCCAGCAGTCAGACTTAAAAGGGGTATTCCAGGAATTTTTTTATTTGAATATGTTACAAGGGCTGTAAAGTTAGTGTAGTTCATAATATAGTGTCTGTACCTGTGTGCGACGGTGGTCTCAATTTTTCTGTGATTATCGTCCCAATATTTATTTTTAACAGCATACAAAATTACTCATGTCTCGGGATTTCTCAGGTTGCAGTGCATCAAGACCTGACATCACTAGTCAGGTGATCAGGTGTCCTGCTTCAATTTTGCAACAGCTGTAGGCCCCCTGGTTAGAAAACACTGTGGACGACATTTATCATTGCCTTTAGACTGTTTGTTTGGTCTAGAAAAAAAGGCACAAGCAGGGTTTATTTGCGCCTTTTGGTTTACACAATTCTGCTGATTTTGGGTTGCAATCCACTGATTTTAGCAATACACATGATATGGAAGGGTTTTATGAACTGCACCTTTTTGTAAAAAAATAAATAAAAAAAAAGGCGCAAAAAACAGCGCAAAGCCACTGGAAAGTCTCTAAAACTACACCAGCCCAAACTTCGCTTAGCTTTTTGGTGTATGTGAAGAGAGAAATTTCAGAAAATGTGACCTGCACAAAATGTATCAAATGCTCTGTGAGCATTTAATAAATTTGGTACTCCTACACATTACCAGCACCCAAAAAAAGATGTAGAAAAATGCTTCACTTACACCTACAATGATAAATGCCATCCTGCGTTTCAATGAGTGGGGTGGCTGATGTGTGGAAGGAAGGAAAGCAATATCAAACTTTCAAGCATGGAACTGTGGGATGTGTAGTTTGGAGAACAAAGTCCAACAGGAAATACCCAGTTCTGGCAATTAAGTACTAAAATCCCCTTATGGTGGATAACCCCTTTAATTTCACTTTCACATTTTATTCTTTTACTTTACCCCTTTTATACATTTCTCTATGACTGTCTAAGTGTCTGTCGGATAAAAGAGATTTCAGTCGATATACAGAGTCAACAGTGGTCTCCAAACTGTGGGCTTTCTGCAATAACTTTCAGTATGCCCGGACAGCCGTTGGCTGTCCGGGCATGCTGGGAGTTGTAGTTTTGCAACAGCTGAAGGTCCATAGTTTGGAACCCACTGTTGAACACCGCTCGGCTCCCACTGAGTCTAGCAATCTCTGGCACCACCTCAGAAAGCACCAAGATCTTCTCCATGTTAGGCTAGGTTCACACTGCGTTTTGTACTTACGGTTCCCATATACGGCTGGGAGGAGGGGGCGGGGCTTAATCGCGGCACCCGCACTCAGCCGTATAGGGGAACCGTATTTAATGCAGGTCTATGAGCCGACCGGAGTGAACCACAGCCTCCGGTCGGCTGCGTTTTCGGCCGTATGCGGTTTCCCGACTGTAGGCAAAAATGTGGTAGACCACGTTTTTGCCTGCGGTCGAGAAACCGCATACGGACGAAAACGCAGCCGACCGGAGGCTGCGGTTCACTCCGGTCGGCACATAGACATGCATTAAATACGGTTCCTGTATACGGCTGAGTGCAGGCGCTGCGATTAAGCCCCCCCTCCTCCCAGCCGTATATGGGAACCGTAAGTACAAAACGCAGTGTGAACCTAGCCTTACACATAAGACGGTTTTTCAGTTCAGGAAAAGTAACCAGAAAATCCATTTGCTGTAAAGATTATGATCTATGATTCCCTGTTATAAGTCACTTGAGGATGAGGAAAAGATGGTGGTTGTGTTCTCTAATGGGATGAGGGACAGGAAATCCGGAAATCTTTCCACCCCCATCCCCATGATCACTGCTTTCACGTACGTCCAGCAGGGTGGACATCAGCTGCTGCTGCACTATGGTATTAATCAGATAACTACAGGGCAGGCAGCACTTATTATAGTAATGGAGGACCAACTAGTAAGGAGGTTTTCTGTGGTTTCTTTTTCAGGTCAAAGGCTTACATCAACCCCACATATCCTAGACAGAATTGGGAAGCGAAAACTTTTATATATCATTCCATTAAATAACAGAGGAAACGGCAGCCGCTACTTTATGCTTACACAGTGTAAATACAATCCTTGCAGGCGCAGCGCTGAAACAGCTCCCGGACAAGGGTCACAGGAAGGCCAGGAAGAAGGCCACAACTTCCTAAATATTGCCAAAAAAAGATTGTTTGTTGCCACGTGAACTTTACCATCAAAAGCAGAACTGGAAAAATACATTGTACTGTCTAAATTTCAGTTTTGTTACCAAATAGAATTGAAAGAGGACCTGTGGTCAACCCCCCAAAAATGGTTTGCATTACCATTCATAGCTCGGGGTGCCCTGATCACACACCCATTTACAGTTTCTTGATATACCCTTCCGTTTCTGAGATATAAGGGTTTATAGTTTGTCTGACAATTCAGGGAATCAGTCAGATGGGCGTGAACTTAATTTAAATAATGAAAGTGAATATCAGGTAATGGGTGGGATTATACAGTCAGGGGGCAAGGATGTTTACATTAAAGGGTATGTATACCTTATACACACCCCTGACTGTACCGTCCACCTATCACCAGTCATTGCCTTTATTAAAATTAAGGCCACTCCCATCTGACCGTTTCTTTAAATTGTAAAGTTAATTATAAACCCTCATATCTTCGTAGGAAGGAATATAGCATATCAAGAAACTGTAAAAAGTTGTGTGATCAGGGAATCCTGAGCTATTTAATAATAACAATCTCAATTTATTTGGGTTGGTCACAGATACTCTTGAAGGAGAACATATAAATTTACTTATAGAATCAGCACACGTCCAAATGTATTAGAGTAAAGAGATAAGCAACACTGGGTAGTATGACAGCTGCTTATTTCCATTTGGCAATAAACCACGTAGGCTTGGCCAAAATAAATATATTATTGGGAGCTTTGGGGTTATAGGTCACAGATGGCGCTGTGTACCACCCATCATCCCATCCTTCATCCCGAACATACCGCTGATGAAAAAGGATAGAAATTAGAGGATGCCATGTGACATGCCACCCATGTAGCCTTCATGGTTGAAAAGGTTTCTATGGGATCTATAGGCAGGATCCTTACATATCTTCTCTGCTGCTCTGATGAAAAACAGTTCTCCATTAACCATCATGCTGCAATGTTTGTGATTATAGGTAGAAGTCAATCTAAACAAGCAGAGCTGCAATGTAAAGTATGGAAAACAGAGCAGCAACTGATACCTCTGGTGAGGCAGAAGAAGGTTTTCGGACTACCTCAGACTCCTAAACACCCTCTGATCATAGCTGTAGGCATCCCCTTTAAAGACAATAAAGACAGAGACAGAGTTACAATATGATGTCTTTATGATATTGGAGAATGTCACTTCTCATTTAGACACCACAAGTATGGGAAAATGGTAGATTTTAGTTTCCGTGTAATATTTTGTGTACGGAGTGTATTTGCATGAAAGATGAGGAGCTGTGCCTAGAGGAGAAGGAAAAGCTGACACGAGGATTCGCGCAGGATCACACAGCTGGGGCTTTATTGCACGGATATTAATACATCCCAGATGTTCAGCGATCTGAACTAAAACTTAGTTACTGATACTGTAAATATGTTTGTGCTGGAGGGTCAGAGCTTAAGGCTGGATTCGGCAGCCGCGCCACTTACAGAAGCAGAGCGCAAATACAGACAGCTGCGCCTATAGTGAAGGCTGCCTATAAGACATGTTACATACAGGTCACATTATTGTTAAAAAGCAATTCAAATATAAAAGAAAAGATTCAATGTGGTTATAAAAAGAAGACCACAAATACAGCCGAAATAATGGCTTCAACCCAGCTTTCTAAGTGGCAGGAGTTTAGACAGCCTAGTAATATGGGAAAGTAGGTACAACTGCAACTTGGGTCTATGGTTGATAACTGCAATGAAATGTCATAATCCAGGATCCCTCTTAATGTCATAATCCAGTAATCCCTAGGATAACTAAATTAAGATGGGCACCCCCTGCTGGTTCATATTCATCTGCCCCCTATTTT
Source organism: Hyla sarda (assembly GCF_029499605.1). Classification (NCBI taxonomy): domain Eukaryota; kingdom Metazoa; phylum Chordata; class Amphibia; order Anura; family Hylidae; genus Hyla; species Hyla sarda. The sequence goes on along the minus strand of NC_079194.1, from coordinate 121,421,217 downwards.
TCCTGTGAGGCAAATGGGTGTTATACCATCCTGCAGAACTGAAAAGTCTGTCACAGATGCCAAGGGAAGTTCCATAAGAGTGCCCATCAGCACAAAGACAGACAAAGTAATAGATCATACATTCATGGCTCCCAGCTGCCTACACAGCAAAAACCAGAAATAATCCAAGTATCAGACATACAAAGAACATTTCTATTCCATTCATAGTATCGTAATCACCAGTCTATAAAGTAGATTATCGGGGTCGTACACTCACTAGGCACCAAGCGCCCCATGACTGTCACCATAAATGCACAACATAGCAAAAACCATTAGCAGATGGGAAAATGGATTGGTCCGAGTCACTTGTGTTAAATACAGGCAGCTGCTTATTACCCAGAATCCTTTGTGACAGAGGCCTCCGATGCATTGATCAAAGGGTCTCACGCACAGTCTCCACCGTATAGTACAAAGACTGGGCAATGCATTCTAATCCCGCACAAATCCTGTACAGAGAATTTTTTTCTTCAAGAGGTAGATTTATCCCTACGCCTGACTGTCTGACACACGCGGCCTGCTTTAAAATTCTTATCACATGCTCACACCGCAAGCTGTACGGACACAAAGATTACATATAAAAAGATTTTTAGATTTAAATTTAAAAGATATGAAAAAAAATGTATTCACCTTAATATGGCCCCCATGTCAGTTCTCAAAGGAATGGCCACTAGGGGGACAAATCTTTGTGAGAACTAGGTCAGCTGGTTATTACCCAGCTTTCCCAGTAACAGACGACGTATTGTTTTGTGTTTTTTCCGCAGTTTTTTAAATTGCTTTATTTAACATTTTAAATTATCATCTATTGTCTAACAATTTTCTTGTAAACATTGGTTTACTTTTCCAGTTTTTTTTTTTATACATTTAAGTAAACCATTAAAATGAGCAGGGATGTAGTATACATGTGGTATGTGTTTCCCACGCTTAATAAGGGAAGACTGAATCTGTCTGTAGGGGGAGTGATGTATTAGATAAATACCTCTCAACTTTAAAGAGTAGATAAAAAGGAGGGGAGGGGAGGGGTGTCAAAAAAACCTTCTGAAGCAGATTCCTGCTTCCTCTCTGGACACAAAGCAAATTCTCCCTATTTTTAACTCCCCTTAAAGGCAAGAGAAGTGAAGTTATTGTTTTTCTGTATATAGATCTGTCGTCTATTTTTATTAGAATTGTTTTGTTGGATTTGATGAACCCTTTTTCCTCCACACATAGAAGGGCTAGAAATAAAGCAGTTAATAGAACGGTGGGATGATCACACCACGCTGCCGCTATCAGTCGGCGCACATGGCTCCAGATTCATCCATTTTTAATGAGGAGGAGAAATCAGAGTGAAGACGCAGAAATGTGTATCTATTTATTTTGATGAATTAATCAGAAGTTGTTTGGCCGTCTCTCTCAACTACAAAAGTAACGGCGGGCATGATGGGGGCGCCAAACAGAACCTCAAAGCCTTCACACTGGGGAGGCAGGGGCCTTCAGTACTTTAGATAAGACTTAAAAAGGCAGATATTCTGTCTAAAGAGTTGAGGGAGAGAGAGAGAGAGAGAGAGAGAGAGAGAGAGAGAGAGAGAGAGAGAGAGAGAGAGAGAGAGAGAGAGAGAGAGAGAGAGAAGAAAAGTTAAAAAAAAATCTTCAAAGTACTTGCATCGCCCTTAAGTTTCTAAAATTTCAATCAACAGAGTTCAAATAAAATTGTTTCATGAGAAGTTAACAACCAACATGGACATCATGAAAGCGCCCACAAAGAACTCTAGAAACTCCTATCAGTGCAATAATGACAGAAATATTGGGCTCCTTCCAATATGCCTGGCGATCCGACTCAGTTTGCCTTTGGCATGGTAAAGTCTTGAGGGAGACCTGAGCCAAACCAATCGCATTGTAGTCAATGGGGTCATTCCTGACATCAGTTGTCATATTGAACTAGTGCAGATGCCGGATAAAACAATACATATTTACGCAATTTTCTAGCCAGCTCACTTAAAAAAAGAAAAACAAACAAAACAAAAAAAGACGACAGATGACAACTGAAAAATTTTCCATCAGTTGGGCCCTAAAACAAAAAACTGAGCCTGATGCCCCAGACATATGTGAACCCAGATTTTCCTCAAAAAGGTAGCTAACAGTTCTGGCATCTGTACCAAGCAAATCTGGGCATATGTCATATGGGATGGAGGAGTCCATGGTTATCTGGGCAAACATGCACAATGTTCAGTTTACAGGTAGGATTGACCTCCAGCCCAAAGTGAACCAAAAGCCCAAATACATCTGCAACCCATATGCTCATATTTTTACTTGATTTGAAAAGGCCTAAAAAGTACCTGTCACCAAATAAACTTTTCTAAACTACTCCTAACACCCCTAAAAAAAATTCTGAGTTTTAAAAAGCTGTGTATCTTACCTTTCTTCTTGCTCACAGTGCAATCTCCCAGCAGGAGTAAGTGGGTTTTTCCCAGAAGGCATGACATCACTGAAGCCTGCTGGGGGACCACTGTCTCCCTTCACATGGTTGCAGTGCTGTGATGAATAGAAGACCTCATGCTCTGTGCAGCTTTCAGTGAGGCTCTATGCATGTTTAAGTAAGGGTTTTTGCTATACAGTTCCCGTATACGATTTCAAGTTCAAAAAACCATATGGAACCGTATAGAAAATCATATGCATTGACTTAACATTGTACACCGTATGTCAAACACATCATCCGGTTTAGTCCGCTTTGCGTCTTATATGGTTTTGTCCCTTTTTTTTTACCCCTACCCAAAACCGTAGACTACCACGTTTTTTGGTCCGGGTGAAAAACTGCATAAAACCGTATATATATTTTTTTATTTTTTTATTTTTTTCAACATGGGAGTCAATGGGAACCGTACAGAACCGTATGTACGTACGGTTCCATTCTGTTTGAACCATCCAGTTTTTTACTTTGCACAGTTTTTTTTTTCTTGGAATTTCAATCAAACAAGTGAAACTTTATTCAAAATGGAGTGAAAAGTTAAAAGCGAATACGTTTTTTTTCCTTAAAAAACATGCAACCGGACATCATTTCTTAAACTGTATACGGTTTTTAACCATATATGGGTTGAAATTTGTACACACGTTTTGATACAATTTAGTCCGGTTTTGATTAATCCGTTTTTCATCAAAAACCTGATACGGGAACTATATTGCAAAAACGTGGGGTGCATCCACCCTAAGGCTCTGTGCAGCTGTCAGTCTGTGTAGCTGTCAATCAAGCTCCATGCAGAGAAGCACTTCTTGAGTTTGGTCTCCTGCCAGGCTAGGAGGAGACCAAACTCACTGTATTAATTGTGGCAGGGAACAGAACAGAGCCACCTATTGGCTGTTTTTTCTATAACATATTTATGTTGATAATTTTATAAGCAAGTGAATGGGAAAGTGTCTTCTAATTACACAAGGAACACTATATTAAAAGTTTTATTTGGTGACAGTTACTCTTTAAGTTCCATTTACTATGTAAAAGACATGAGGTCCATCAGGATTTCTGTCTGTGTTCCTTTATTTCTGCCATCAAGAGCACCACCCTCTAAATACTGGAAACTCAACCTAGCCCATATAAGTTAATGGGGCCCCACAGGATTTGCTGGTCTCTGTCTGTTTGGCACATGGCTCCATTATAAGCCAAGGAAATTCTGCTAATGTGAACAAATATTGTAATAGGTTACTATAGGCAATATTTGCACTACACCATGAACAATAACACAACAAAAATTCCCATATTGCGCTGCACAAACAAAACATTATCCAGTCGACAATCCTCTCATAAAACAGAGCTATATAAACTGCCTTAAAACAATCACAATAACCCTTTGTCCCCGCCTGTTCGTTTAATACTGCGGTCTGCGTTCTTTCAGATGAATATTTGCTGTGTGCGTTCCACTGGAATGGCTTATAAAAACAAAGGACAATATCCGGAGAAACAGGTTTGTTTTGTCATGGATAATGCTCTGAATCTGCAATACACAGATACAAAAAGGAATAGAACTATGCAGAATGAAAAGCTGGCCTCCGATTCAGGTTAGACCGGCTGAGTCAGTGTATGGGAATGGACAGCGGGCTCAATAAATGAAAGAAAATAGCAATTATACATGCGATATATATATACAGCAATCCAATGATTCCACAGCACACCAAAACGATTATTTCAAAAGTAAACGGTGATTTATTCCATATCCAGTGTTGCAAATACGCTACGTTTTAGCAGCCTCTCGCCGCCATTTTCAGAGCTTGAAAATGGCAGCGAGAGGCTGCTGAAACGTAGCGTATTTGCAACACTGGATATGGAATAAATCACTGTTTATTTTTTAAATAATCGTTTTGGTGTGCTGTGGAATCATTGGATTGCTATACTGAGTGAGCCCCTGACCAAGGCTCTTGTCTCTGCGAGCACCCTCTTTATTTCTTTATTTTTTGTAGTAGTGCTGTTCTTCTGGAATATATATACATATATATATATATATATATATATATATATATATATATATATAGCACATTTATTTCATTAACAAAAAAGACAAAATCTCATCTCACAAAGCGTTGTGCACAATAAACCAGCACATGTGGCTCAGCAGCGCTGGGAGGCACAGCAGAAGCAGCACTTCATTCGCAGAAAAGCCCAATTTATTTTTTCCATAGTTTAATTTTTATTAATCCTTTAAGCACTGGAAAGAAACAAAAACTTCAGGCCTGGAAAACCACAATAATTTTTATAACTCAATAACACAGAAAGAGTCCACACACAAAGATTTTTTATAAGACCACGTAGAATGCAAAAAAAGAAACTCAATTAAACCAAAACAAAAAAGGGTCTTAAGCAGCCAGTACAGACTGTTGTAAACATTGTTTAACCCTAAAGGGGCTGTACCATCTTGTAAAGTTATCTCCTACCCCTGCTGCTCAAGTATTTATTTGTGAGAGGGGTCACTACCACTGTTCTCAGCTGTTTCCACAGATCCCTAAAGAATGAATGGAATGGCAGATCACAGATCCCAGTTCTTGGTCCTGTGGATAGATAACTTTACAAGATGGCACAGTTCCTTTTAGTCAGCAGCCCAAAAGTTAGAGGACTATTTTGTAGTCTCGAGCAGCATGCCTGATATGCTATTTTTATTTGGTTGACTAGCTGCACGTTCTGAGGGGCTTAGAATTAGACTGGGGTGAGCCTTCACACCCCTTTTGAAATAAAGTTTCCACCATCTGACTATCGGGAAAAGTGACTAAATAGTAAAATCTTGCGGGATAATCAGTTTTTTAAAGCGCAGCTGTCACCAAAGATATTCTTGTGAATATTGTGCACAGTGCACTAGGGCATCACAGGCATATTCTAGGCATACCGGTATTAAATTAAATGGCAAAAAACATCTTTATAGTTCCTACGGGAGTCGGACTAACAGTCCGAGGCGGAGCCCGGGTCCGCAGCGCCTCCCTCCAGCTACTTCACTCAGTTGGCCTACAAACAGGGCTTGCCTGCCTGTGGTGGTCCTGTGTAGCTCTGCTGCATCCCCCCAGCTGTCAATAAATTGCGCAATGATAACCGAGAGAGGCGGTGCTGCGCCGAAGCAGAGCGGACCCCGCCACTCCGACTGTTGGCCTGACTCCCAGAGGAATTATAAAGCTATTTTTTGATAAGTATAAAGCAGCCCAATGTATTTATAATGGTATGCACAGAATATGCCTGTGAAGACCTAGTACACTGTGTGCGCAGCTTCTCAAGCATGTTCTTGGTGACAGTAGCGCTTTATGGTTTACACTCCCTTAAACATGAAAAACATATGTTTCATAAGTCTCTACAATCACTTAAAATGCAATTCCTTATTTAAAATAATGTAAGAATATGCGGATATGAAGATTTAATAGCGATGCCTGGAGGTTTCTCTTTGCTTGGAGTAACGGTATAAGGAGTGTATAAGCTTCAACAATGACTTTTATATAGACTCCTCTTCTTAATGAAAAAAGATCAGTGATAATAAGCAAGGGGAAAAAAGTGACTTTTTGTTTGCTGTTTTGACCTTAAAAGGAAGGCCCTTTTATAGGGGATGGGTTAGTCTACGACAGCAGTTATCAACCTGGGGTAGGTGAACTGCCAGGGGTACTTGCAGTTCTGGGGGTAAATGGGAAAAAATAATCTGTAATGGCAGCCGCAGCCACTGGTCACTGCTTCTAAAGCTGCTGCGATTGCCTGATCTTAGTGCAATAAGGCGCCCTCAGCCACTTTGAGAGCAATGTCTACTGGTAGCAGAAATGATGAACGTGCCGGGTGCAGGTACAACTGCTGATGTAGCGGGTACCTTCCCCAGCTGCCCACCAAAGAGGAGTAGAAACAGAGCAACATAACTGCCTACTGGGAGAGCCCAACCTTACTAATATGGGAACTACCTGCCTGCTTTAAGGGGCATGCCTGGCTCATGGGGGACATAACTGGTTAATAGTGGGACATACATGGCTAATAGTGGGACATACCTGTCTAATAGGGGACTACCAGGCTAATGGAACAGACATACCTGGCTAATGCAGGGGCATGCAGGACACGGCTAATGGGGGTGGGGGGGGGGTTACACAGTATCTGGATAATGAATGGGTGGGGGGTGCATACAGTACCTGGTTAATGGGTTGACTACCTTGTTGGGGGAGAGGATAAGAAGCAAAGAAAAGCATATAAAGCTGAAATAACCAACTATATTAATCACAAACATGTACCCGGGCAAAAAAAAAACGTTTCAGAACGACAGGTCTAAGACAAACATACAACAATCAGGTCCTTGCAAACTTAACCCTACATAGGGGAGAGAACACAATACCAGAAAAAAACACTTTTCAAAAGGAGAATCCTTGTTTGAACAATAGGGGTTGAGGTGTAAAAACAAAAACCCAAAACAAAAAGACTAAGTTTTCTCTTAAATTGGTATTATGACAGTATTCTGAGACTGTGTCCTCTATACAGTATATGGTGTATTAGTGGAATTTTTGTACTTGCTATATATTGTTAAGAGTATAATATGAATATTTTATTACGGACCAACCCCCATATTTTCCACCCTTTTAAAATTCCTTTGTGACCTCAACGCCTCCGGTCTTTCAGGTATCAGTCAAAACTTTTCCAGCATATCCCTGACACAAGTATGTGTACTCCGTTACAATGCCTGCAGGCCACGGCGTTATGTGTAACTAAAGAGAGAGGAGATATGGGAGCAGCCTCTCCTGGCAAGAGCACAATACGGCTTCTCATACACTGACATTTTTTCATTAGCCGCACAATCCCAGATCCAAACATGTTTATACTTGTGGGGATGGGAGGGGTGCGGAACAATGGGCCAGGAAGACTGAAATGTAAAAAAGCAAGAATTCAGAAGGGAGAGGGACACCAGACTCATTGTGCAGCTCAGTATTGAGAAATGACATGTCCACATCCACTGTTACTTCTAGTGACCAATTGGGTGCAGGCCATGGCTATCCCCCCCGCCCCCTTTTTTTTTTTTTTTTTTTTTACAGTTAAAGTAGTACTCCATTGAATTTTTTTTTTTTTTTTTAATCAACTGGAGCCAGATTTAAAAATATTAATCCTTCCAGTACTTATCAGCTGCTGTATACTACAGAGAAAGTTCTTTAGTTCTTTCCTTTTTGGATTTCTTTTCTGTCTGACCACAGTGTTCTCTGCTGACACCTCTGTCCATGTCAGGAACTGTTCAGAGCAGACAGAGGTGTCAGCAGAGAGCACTGTGGTCAGACAGAAAAAACATTTAAAAAGAAAAGAACTTCCTGTGGAGTATACAGCAGCTGATAAGTACTGGAAGATTAGGATTTTTAAATAGAAGTAATTTACAAATATGTTTAATGCTCTGGCACCAGATGATTAAAAATGTTTTTTGTTTTTCACCGGAGTACCCCTTTAAGGCATCTCTAACTAAAGACCAGTTGCACGCCCCCCCCCCCCCCAAACTATGTGAAACCCCCCAGCACTATATAGCACTATAGTGCCAATATAGGACCTCTGCACTGTAATGCTGTAAACCTCTTGTGTCAGCCATTGAGGGAAATCTCCTACCAGCACCGAGTCATAAACACCTGACCTTATTCTGAGGAGAGGAAGTCAATTTGCTGACTTAAATCTTTAAGAAGCAGCGGTTTAAGACTATAGGATTTCTGTGGAGAAGCTGCTGGTCATCCATATCACATGTAAGTGACTCACTTAAAAGCAGAATAACCATAGACAGGAAGTCAGTCATATACATATTTGTATTTTCCAGTAAGTCATGTCTTTAGTTCTGCTAAATGAAAAAAAAAATGTAAATTTTAAAAAACACACAAATAACAAAAAACTGAAAATAGAAAAAGAAACCAATGTCAATGAGTGCCACCGCCAAATGACAGATTGAGGAACACTGAGTCAGTGGATGAATAAGCGGCCAGGGAGAGAGAAAGAAAGAGATAGAGATAGAGAAAAAGAGAGCGGGCGAGAGAGAGAGCGAGCGAAAGCGCGAGAGCGAAAGCGCGAGAGAGAAAGCGCGAGAGAGAAAGCGCGAGAGAGAAAGAGCGAGAGAGAAAGAGCGAGAGAGAAAGAGCGAGAGAGAGAAATACTGCCTCCTGTCAACAAGAATATAACCACTATAAAGTGTACTTTATGATCATGAAGGGCAAGCCGACTAGCCACCTGTAAGTAGCGAGTCTCTAACGTCCCTAGAATAACATGGCGTAGCACTGAGGGGTGCCGCAACACCAGTGCTCACAGGGGGAACAACCCACTGGCGGAGCAGCCCCAATGCCACTCAAACCAGTCCCAGGGCTGCATCTCCCCACAGACATGGCGCTGTGGCAGCAATGGATGCCGCACAGCAGCACACCAGTGTGAACAGGTGTAAAAGCTCACTTACCATGTGCTCCCAGTCAGAGACTGGGAGACTGGGAGACTGCAAGAAAGAATGGGGCCCTATGCAGCTTCCTGACAAATTTATAAATGCCTGGGCTGAGGGGGAGGGGCAGAGTGCTGACCAAGTAAAAACAAAACAAAAAGAGGGGGATACCGATAATCTGTGGAGGTTAGGGCCGATAGCCGATAACTTATACCTATATTCCGGTATAAGTTATCGGCTAAGTTATTTAAAGCGGGAGCTTTAAATCAATGAACTGCAGCGGCTTATGCGGTGCCATAGACCGCCGCCACCCGCTTCTCTCCCCCTGCCTGTTCGGGGGGTCCTGAGTCCTATCACCGCCACCGAGACCGCCCCAACCCCCCCCCCCCCCACTGCCGCACCGCTCCGCGCCCCCTACTGCCCCACCGCGCCGCATCGTACCCCCCACCGCACCGCCTGGCCCCATTGCATCCCCCATCCCCGGTTTTATAATTACCTGTTCCCGGGGCCCGGGCTCCACTCTACATCTGGCTCCAGTGGCGTCCTCCTGAGCTATCACTGTGCGCACTGACGGTGATGTCGCGTCACGTCACTCGTCATTGCGCACAGCGTAACGCAGGACGCAGCAGGAGCCAGAAGTAGCGTTGACCCCAGCCCCGGGAACAGGTAATTATAAAATCGGGGATGGGGGAGGCAATGGGGCCGGGACGGTGTGGTGGGGGGTATGACGCGGTGCGGCGGGTCGGGGGGGGGGTTGGGGATGGGTGCTTTAGTGGTGCGGGCGGCGGGGCATTATCGGCATATCGGCAAGGTAATTGCAGATACCTATAATGCCCAAAATTGTGATTATCGGCCGATAATAATCGCCCAAACCGATAATCAGTCGATCCCTAAAACTAACAGTTCGTAAGTGTACTTTATGATCATTGTAACCACTATAATACTGTCTCCTGTGTATAAGAATATGATTATGATATTACTGCTCCCTATGTACAATAATATAACTGCAATGATTCAGCCCCTATACACAATAACATACCTACTATAAAACTGCTTCCTAAGGACAAAAAATATAAAAGGATGCTATCTCTGCCCCCCTGGGGACTGCAGCACATTGCACCTAGACAGAACTCCCCACCCCCAGTGGATACTGTAGGAGACTCAGCCGGAGTTATGCGCAGAGCAGCTTGAATTACTGCCAAATAATTTCATTGTGGAGTTCAGTGACATTATAAACGACGAGAGACAAACTCAAGTGGATTCTGTGCTGTCAACAATCCCTGAAATGGAATTAATTCTGTGACATCCACTTACAAAACATTTATCATTTCATATATTCGGTTATTGTCCCCGAGCCCTTCACTAGTGCACAGCAGTCAACAAATCGCTATATGTGCAAGACAATGCCACCCACCCCTCAACCTGTCCCCTGCCCCTCTGGGACTATTACTAACTCTGTCACTGTAGGCAGAAATAGACTATAATAGTAGGCCACACTTAATCACTGCTGATGTACAGGCTGCCGGCAACAGTTACACCGCACCACTTTGACCGTGATGACCAATCAGGTATGTCTCTTTATTAGTCCACACTAATTAAACTGAAAATCTGATTGGTTACAGCACATTTGTTTTTACCTAATGTTATTTCTTTACTTCCTGCTGTGTAAATGCATTTAGTGGCGCCAATGACTTTATTAACCACTTAAAAAAATGGTATAAAAGAAAAACATTTAATAAAATTAATCTTAAAGGGGTTGTCCACAATTAGAAAAGCAAGGTTAATTCCTACTAAAAACTATGCCACAACTGTCTACAGGATGTGTGTGGTATTGCTACTCAGACCCATCTGCATAGATGAAGCTGAAATATCAAACAACCTATGGACAGGCGAGGCGCTGTTTTAGAAGAGAGCAGCCCTATCGAGAGCGCCAGCAGATGCTACACCCATCTGCTGACGCATGTCTTCATACAGTTTAATGGAATGGTGGCTACTTTTGCAAATATTTAGGTAGCTCCCAAAGATTTCCATAAAATGGGCCACGTGCAAAAGCAGCCACCATTCCATTAAACAGTTTTAAGTCATGCGTCACCTGATGGGAGTAGCAAGAGCTCTCTCCTGTCAAAGCTGGCTTTTGTTTAGTTTTTCTTACTGTTGGTTTTCTGGTACATGAGGGCATTTTTTTTGTCTCTTATTTAAAAAGTCAAATTTTTCTTTTTTTTTTGTATGTCTTTATTTAATGTGAATAAATAAAAGCAATAGTATGGAACTGTTTTTTGATTACCGTACTTTTTTTTTCACTCTACTGGGATAAAAGACAATGTGAGCTGAGTCTAGGAAAATGTCTACGGTAAAAAAAATAAAAAAATAAAGCCTGAAGCAAATAAAAATTTGCCCGGGAGAGTGATCGTGAAGTTCCACAGCCAAGTTTGATGCCTGATTTATTACAAAGTTGTGCAGTGTTGGTCACACTGAAATACCAGAGCCCACAGTTTGAGAATGGCAGATAATAACCTTATTATAGTAATAGAGATTGTGAGGCAGCTCCGTCACGGGATTAGTCACAAGGGCGGCTTTTTATTTTAGGGGAACAAATTGCGTACCCATTCACCATGCATGTTAGGGACACATACCACATTTTTTCAGCCTTTTAGGCGAAGTTTGGTTGCTTACTGTTCTTATATTCTTAAAAATGTACCCCAGGGAAAATCAATGAATTGCCCCCTTGTTTTGTGTCCTGGTTTGCCACAGACGCTACAGTGCCATGCATAAGTATGCACACCCCTAGGACTTTTTTACATTTTGTCACAGTATAACCACAGATTAAAATTTTATTCATTGCGTTTTTATGTTATGGACCAACACAAAATTGACCATTATTTGGAAGTGGAGAGAAATATTACATGGATTTCAAAATCATTTACATCAAAGATCTGGTGCGACCAATAGACTTCACTAGTCACATAATTAGCAATTATCTGCAATTTAATATCAGTACTAACATACCTGTCCTATGAATAATGTATACAGTTGTGGAGAAGTAGAAAGGAAGGTTAGTTTACAAATAAAATAATCCCAAGCTTTAAATGGACACAATGTCATAAAAAGTATTTTTTGCATATGATACAGCAGATAAATTAAATAAGATTTGTAATTTACTCCCTGTAAAAAAAAATTATTTTTATGTCACTCTTATGGCCTTATAAATTTGGCCACTAGGTGTCTCACTTCTAGTCCAGACCGCATTCAAAAGCACAGACTTTGGCCTCCTGCTGGACTGGTAGGAGACCAAACTCAGGAAGTGCGGTCTAACCATAGGCAGTGAATAGCACTCGTTCTCCCTGTTTCATACACAAGCAGAGATAGAGTGCTCTTCACTGTCTATGTCCAGACCACACTTCCTGCCAGTCTTTGGTCTCTTGCCAGTCCAGCAGGAGACCAAAGTCTGTGTTTTTGAGCAGACTGAATGCGGTCTGGACCAGAAGGGAGACCTCTAGTGGCCAGATTTGTAAGGCCATAAAAGGGACATAAGGTTTTCACAGGGAGTAAATTACAAATCTTATTTATTTTACCTGCTGTATCATATGCAAAAAATAATAATTTTAATGACAGTGCCCATTTAAACATCTCAAAGAGCATCATAAAATCCATAATCAGAATCCGGAAAAAATATGGCACAATCACAAACCTACCAAGACAAGGCCTTCCACCCAAACTGACAAGCCAGGCACACAATTAATCAGCAAAGCAACCAAAAAGCCCATAGAAACTCTAAACATACAGCCAGAGATACAACAAAATGATTTAGATCAAAGCATGTTCATGTTCTAAAATGGCCCAGTCAAAGCCCATACCTGTATCCAATTGGGAAACTATTGCAATACTTGACAATTGCTGTTCACAGACGGTCTCCATTCAATCTGACAAAACTTCAGCTTTTTAGCCAAGAACAAAAACATTTCCATCTCTAGACTTGGACAGCTGGTAGAGGCATATCCAAAAGACTTACAGCTGTAACTGCAGCAAAAAGTGGTTCTACCAAGCATGGACTCCATCCAACATTTTTGTTATTATTGCCATTTAAATTGTAACTGTAACAAAAAATTTTCAAAATGGCAAAAGAAGTGAATAATTATACAAGACACTGTATACATGTGGATAGATGTACAAGGATATCTACACTTTCCCACTCTCCTCCTTACTATTCTTCCGATACCTGTGTCAGTGTTTACTGTATTTCTGGAATTCCATTCATAACAGAAATCTAAATAAAGTTACACATTTTAGGGGCAGTCTGTTGGATATGGAGCAATAGTCCACGGAACTATAGATGGGAAATACCATGGCTCCAGAACACCAGTGAAAACAATATTTATTAATCGTGTAATAGAACTGCTTAACAGCAGGAAGTAATAACCTGCTCATTGGCCCCTTCCCAGCTGACAAGCAAGGTCACCTTTAATATACGGCAACAATGAATTATTGCCACTCTGCAGAGATTGCACAGCCAGGGAAATTGAAGATGCCTCTGAAAACCTTAAGGATCCTGTCCTGGCTCGAGCTCCCAGACATGACTAGCCCTGTGCAACTGGATGCCCTTAAGGTAACCCCTCACCCAGGGGTCAGCTGGATAAATATGGCAAATGACATCAGGCTTTTGGCAGGACACACTGTAAGGTCTTCCATTAAGCGCAGGAGGTGGACACAGTGCGACTGTCCCTGCTCAGCAGCTGCATGCTGGAATATGAATGCTGCTTTATGATATTAATATAGATGCCATATAGGATGCACAGGAAGTCAGTGACCTATACACCATAATTATCTCACACATCCACATACAGGCAGGCTGTCGAAATGTGTGAGCAGTCTTTGCATTCATTACAACTAGTGGTGGAGGGTAGGACAGACACTGGATAAACCCCAATAGCCGAAAAACTATAAAATGTAGCTGCCACTACTGCACGACTAAAAACATAACAGGATATTTCCTCAAAGAAATCAGCAAAAGGGGCTATCCCAAGAGCAAAAGTTATCCCTATCCTAAAAGTAGGTGATCATGAGGGTCTGACCACTGTGACCCCAATGATAACAAGAATGGAGGTCAAATGTCCTCTCACTGAATTGGGAAGCAAAGGGGATAACTTTTAATCTAGGGACAAACCTATTTCCAAAATTTTTAATTCCACACTGTTAAGAGACCAACATGGTGAGGAAGCAGAGGCCTAGCTATAGGGCCTGTAGGGCCCAAAGACCCCTCTGCCACATAAGGACATGCTAGCATTATAAAGGCTCCATGGTAGGTGGAAACCCTAGTACATATTTTCCATAGGCTCTTTAAGTTCCACCAGTAAAAGGAGGAGCATGCACACGAGCAAGATTGCAGGTGAGCAAGAGTAAATAAAGGAAGCTTGTAAACGAATAGGCGAGCAAGGAGGAAAGGTAGACATTATAAAAGTCCCACAATAAGTGGGAGGCCTGGTGAAGATATTACATTGGAGCTCTCTCGAAGAAAAAGCAGAAAAGAACAGGGGGGTGAGAAAGAACAAGCAAGGGCATGCCTGCAAGCTAACAGGCTTGGGAACAAGGTGAGACAGGAGAAAGTGCAGGTAAAGAGCTGGCAAGTGAGAACAGTAATGAGCAAGTAAGCAAGTTAGAAGAAAAGCAGATGAGCAAGCAGACGTGCAAAAAAAGAACAAAAGGAAGCAGAAGAGCATGCAAGCAGCAGAGACCACAAAGACAGAGCAAAATCAAGGGGGGGGGGGAAATAAGAACAAAGAAAAATGCAAAAAAACATCTGCGCGCAACATTGCAATATTTTAAGACTGAGGATCATTTCCCAAGTAGGAGCCCCTTTAGATCCCACTCCGCATTAGACTACAAACCATCTTATTATTAAGTTATGACGGCATCTCTATGATTACCTGCATTACTCATAAGATGGCTGCCATCACCAACAGCACATGACAGCTTACAATAAATGTCCCTGTAAAGAATACCTCGGCGAACACAGAAAATCATAAAATCTGTACATGGTCTGTGAATTAAAACAACATTTGTAGGCTTGTTAAAAAGCATGGTTTAATAAAAGATCTGATCGCCAAGATAGTAATTTAAATTTCAGGTTACATTCAGATGAAATCAAAATTCAACACATATACAAAAAAAATAAAAAATTAAAAAAAAAAAAAACAGAAAAAAACAACCACTCGGCATTCAGCTACAACAAAAGGACTATAAAAGCAATGTGATAAGCCATTAACGGCCTATAAGACCAGAACGCATTCCTCTGCAGATAAAAGAAATTCAATTAATTTGCAGGGCCTTTGAAATGCTGATATTTTATGGCATGAGAAAATAGAAACTGTTTAAAACACAAATTAAAAACAAATGTTCGCCCATTACACCTTTTTCCCCTCCATAAATGTGACTTCAAAAGACGGAAAATATCTCCAGAATCAACCTTCAACAATGGCTGGGAGAATTTAAAGGGGAAGTAATTATAAGGTTTGCGTTTTCATGTTCTACTAGATAAACTCTTGAGAACTATTTGTCAGCAAGCATTTCATTTGGAGGGGCATATTATTGACTGTACTAAGGTAGCTTCGTAACACGCAATAGCATATTGCCCCCGCACTCCCACCCCCCTGAGGTTAAGTTGTTGTGAAAAAAAATCATTAACATTTCATATTAAAAAAAAAGAACTTTGAGGAAAAAAAGGAATAGTAGTATTTAAGTAGTAATTATAGATTGAACCCAATATTTAAAAAATTGCTTTTGCTTTTCTTTTACAACTTTTTTTTTTTATGATCTCACATTCATCCATGCCTCCGTCAGTCCTCAATATGATTCTGGTATTCTACGCAATGATTTTATCTTCCAGAAGTATAAGAGCAGACTCTCTACTGCCACCTATCTGAAGAATCTTGAAAAAATGACAAGGTATCAACCAAGCCAGAATCTCTTCCAAAAGAAGAAGCTAACTAACAGTTCTTCCAATAGGTGGTATTAGAAAGCTAGCCATTTTCCTTTTGGAGGAGAGCCATTTGCCTGGCCAATAAATCTTTTATGCCAACTTGGCAGTCTCCCTAAGAAGTCATATAACACCTCTCAGACCCATATTAAAGGCAAAACCTATCTACATATGGATAATCTAGGTGGCACAGGAGTATTACTCTTATTTTTGTTGGGGGGCTATTTTTCATGTTCTTGCCTATAAATCTCCATGAGCCACCTTAGTAGTCTTCTCAAGAAGATACTTTACGCCCTCTAGCCATCTAATCATCGGGGTCTATGACAAAAAGGAATTAGGGCAAAGAAAAAGGAAGGCATGAAATGAATAAGCAGGATTGAGACTTGATAACTAACATGCCCCTGGCAGCCATAATCTATGACTGGAAGAGTTCTTTGTTATAGGATGTCCATTAATATTCTAGCAATATAGAGTAAATATAGGAATTATTCAAGCTTTATACATAACCACCTCCCCCCAGGTCTTAAGATGGCCGCCAGTCTCCTAAACCTCACATATTTTCACTCCCCCTTGGCTCGTTATGAAACTAAACGGCAATTATCCCAAACACAACAAAAGTGACTACGTACAATTTAGACAACGCAACTATTGTTATGCTGCCCAAAGATATAAATACACACACATACATGTGCAGGGATTCACATCTGCTACATATTACACCAAAACATGAAAAGCAAACAGGGAGGGAATAAGGGGGTGGGGGAGACTTTGGGGAAGAAAACAGAAAAACCACAGGAAGTATGGGAATGTGCAAAGAAAACGAGAATAAAAAGGGAAAAAAAGAAACTGCCAAGGTAATAAAAAATTTACTTTATATAAAAATAAATAAATAAAAAAAAACAGTGCAAAGCATGCTGGGGATTTAAGAAAAACGTGCAACATGCTGCAGAAAAAAAAATCAGCCTTGTTGTGCAAAGATCTTATTACCTGAAATCAATGCAACCATTACAAGTAGGAGGCATGAGGTAACAGATGCCTCCAGCAAGGCCATTGAGATATAATTTACTCATAATGTAGGTTATGGCTTCATAAACATTAGCTGGTCAAGCACAATGGCTTGCTCCACCATCAGTAACTATTTCAAGCAAGTGAATCGAAGGACAAAAAAGGTAAGAAAAAAAAAAAAACAACAACACACTGGTCCCAATTTTACAAGGACACAAAGTGAGATGAAATAGGGTAATAAAAATTCATGACATTTACGGTGCGGTTGTAGAAGCTGTGGTAACAATCTTGGAGAGAAAAAAAAATGTTTTCGGGGAGGGTGGGGGGATCCACCGGCCGTATTCTGCCGAAGCCATTTACTGGAGCCAAACGGTAATAAAACACTTTCTTTTCTCGTAATCAATTACACCGCAATAAAAATCTAGGAGGTCCTAACAACAGCATCTCATTATAACAGGCCGGCAGACTCCACATAGGAAGAGTTTGGGTTACACAGGTATGCCAGCCCATGGTCATTTCCTCAGACTTGTAGTTTGTGACAGCAGACTTACACAATGACACTGCCTGAGAAGTGGCCTTTAGAGGAACCACTCATTGGATGATTGGGGGGGCTAAGCTTCAACCATATCAGTGATTTACAATCTACCACTGCATAATCATGGAGGGAGCAGCAACTGTGCTGAATAAGATTTATTACTTAAAAGTAATATACCCCCAAAAAACTAAACCGATCTCATACAATGCTCAGCAGACAGCCATATTTCCCAAACACTGCATGCAAATGCTCAGCATGCATGTATACTTAATGGGGAAAAACCTATTGCCAGAACCTGCTTATATCCCTGAAAACAAAAGGATCAAGCAGTTTAAATCCTACATATCCAATCCCCCTTTCCCACATGTTCTCAGGAGGCTACCATATAAACGAGATGGTCTGCTGGTGCCCCTGAAATCACATATGGATATAACGAGCCAAAGAGCTGACAATGTAAATGGAATTGGGGAAAGGAAATATCCTATATTTGGCCAGGGGGACCAGCCCTCTGTGTTGCCGATGGGGAATATACATAAATTTGCAAGAACCTGTCTCTATTCAGTATCTGAACCAACAAAACTATTAAGTGCAGCCCGATGACTGTTCAGGCACCATGGAAGTGCTTCAAAAACAAAGCTAATGGTCTGGAGCAGCGAGATTCGGCAGACGAGAAAAGCCCTAACAAAAAGCTGCTTTGAAGAACCTCAATAGGTGACAAATGAATTTATAGCTAACACATCGCCATAATGAAGAGCCACCAAAGACATTTCCCACATACCAAAAGACTATAGAACTATAATATAAATGAGGATGATGGTGGCTGAAGATGGCTTCCTGTACGTGTTCAGAGCATTCTCACCCACCCATGTCCCGGAAATGACTTTGGATTACTAAATTCCTGTTCCCAAATACTCTCAACCTCCCAAAACTGTGAATCACTTCCATCTTCTCTGCGTGACGTTGCCTGGAAAACTTTATCTATAGGAACAAGATGCTTTCAGGAAGTCACTCATCTTCCACTGGGCAAAATTCTGGACCAAAATAGTTCAGACTGAACCAAAGCCGCCTCCCATTGCAATTCATGGACTGTCACATCTGAAGCAGCAGCCATTTAGTGTGATGGTATTAAATAGGAATATCACCACAACAGGATGCTGCTTTTGTATTGAGGCCAAAAGGGTTCCCCTGGGAATAGGCTCCTACATTAATTTTGTCCTTGCAACCATATAGAAGCATGTCTTTTTTGACTCCTGGCACTCTCTTAAAGTGGTACTCCAGTGGAAAACTTTTTATTTTTTAAATGAACTGATGCCAGAAACAGATTTGTAAATTACTTCTATTAAAAAAATCTTTACCCTTCTAGTACTTTTTAGCAACTGTATGCTACAGAGTAAATGCTTTTCTTTTTTAATTTTTTGTCTTGTCCACAGTGCTCTCTGCTGACACCTCTATCCATGTCAGGAACTGTCCAGAGCAGCATAGGTTTGCTATGGGGATTTTCTCCTGCTCTGAACAGTTCCTGATACGGGCATCAGGTGTCAGCAGAGAGCACTGTGGTCAAGATGAAAAAGAAATTCAAAAATAATAGAATTTCCTCTGTAGCATACAGCTTCTAAAAAGTACTGGAAGGGTAAAGATTTTTTAATAGAAGTCATTTACAAATCTGTTTAACTTTCTGGCACCAGTTGATTTAAAAAAAAAAAATGTCCACCAGAGTACCCCTTTAAAAGGAAAATTTTTTTTATATATATATATATATATATATATATATATATCAACTGGCTCCAGAAAGTTAAAGGGGTATTCCAGGCAAAACCTTTTTTATATATATATATCAACTGGCTCCGGAAAGTTAAACAAATTTGTAAATTACTTCTATTAAAAAATCTTAATCCTTCCAATAGTTATTAGCTTCTGAAGTTTTCTGTCTAACTGCTCAATGATGATGTCACGTCCCGGGAGCTGTGCATGATGGGAGAATATCCCCATAGGAACTGCACAGCTCCCGGGACGTGAGTCATCAGAGAGCAGTTAGACAGAAAACAACAACTCAACTTCAGAAGCTAATAACTATTGGAAGCATTAAGATTTTTTTTAATAGAAGTAATTTACAAATCTGTTTAAATTTCCGAAGCCAGTTGATACATAAAAAAAAAGTTTTGGCTTGGAATACCGCTTTAAACAGATTTGTAAATTACTTTGATTAAAAAAATCTTCATCCTTTCAGTACTTATGAGCTTCTGAATTTGAGTTGTTCTTTTCTGTCTAAGTGCTCTCTGGTGACACATGGACATGTCTCGGGAACCGCCCAGTTTAGAAGCAAATCCCCATAGCAAACCTCTTCCACTGTGTGCAGTTACAGAGACATGCAGAGATGTCAGCAGAGAGCACTGTTGCCAGACAGAAAACAACTCAACTTCAGCAGCTGATAATTATTGAAAGGATTAAGATTTCTTAATAGAAGTAATTTACAAATCTGTTTAACTTTCTGGAGCCAGTGGATATTTAAAAAAAAAGTTTTTTCCTGGAATACCCCTTTAAGCTTCTACGTTGAAACAAAATGCCTGTCCATGTTCTTTACACAAAAATACTGTCTCTTCAGAAAAAGTATAATTGTCCAATATCATAATGTAAGATGATCCCCCCACACACCTTTACCTTTTTATTTTACCCTGGCCAAAAAGTGACCTCTTCGTTGGAGCTGTCATTTACCGCTCTAATCCTCGCAAGGAAAAATATAGCAGCATGGGTGGGTGTCTGAATTTGGCACCAAACTTTCAGGTCTTCCACTGCATTAAGAAGATACACTTAGCATGGAACATTCTCTGCTTACTGACCACATGAGGAGTTCCGTGAGTAAGCTGGAACACTATTAGTATTCTTGAAAACACACATTTCACTTACAATTGCAGAAGACTGTCAACTTCTCGGAAAGGACTGCTGAGGGTTTAGGAAAATCAATAGTACAAGCCTTGCAGGGGTGGAGGGTGCGAAGGGTCTGTGTGCCAATGTCAGAAGGGCAGACTGCTGACGCTGACCTCAATTGACCATACATAATCTGCAGTATCATCATCGATGTACCGTACCTCCAAAAAAAAAAATCACTTAACTATTCTGTGTATACCTCTACGGCAGTGTTTCCCAACCAGGGTGCCTCCAGGTGTTGCAAAACTACAACTCCCAGCATGCCCAGACAGCCGAAGGCTGTCTGGGCATGCTGGGAGTTGTAGTTTTGCAACAACTGGAGGCACCCTGGTTGGGAAAACAATGCTCTACAGTAAAGCATAACCGGACCTGTTGATTCAGAACAGAACACACCAGTACTAGAGATGAGCGAACTTACAGTAAATTCGATTCGTCACGAACTTCTCGGCTCGGCAGTTGATGACTTATCCTGCATAAATTAGTTCAGCTTTCAGGTGCTGCGGTGGACTGGAAAAGGTGGATACAGTCCTAGGAAAGGGTCTTCTAGGGCTGTATCCACCTTTTCCAGCCCACCGGAGCACCAGAAAGCTGAACTCATTTATGCAGGATAAGTCATCAACTGCCGAGCCGAGAAGTTCGTGACGAATCGAATTTACTGTAAGTTCGCTCATCTCTAACCAGTACCATCCATCCACACAAGCTGCGCATCAAAACAGCAAAAAGGGCAAATTAAGTATTGGGTGCCATAATACACTTTGCATATGTAGCAATTTTTAATTATGTTGTGATACTTGAGAGGGGTTTGGTGGGACATAAAAATATATATATTTTTTAAAAATATCTATGCAAGATAAAAAAAAAAAAACATCTGCAGCCTTCACCCCTGTTAAATTCTACCGCTGAGTGTGAAAAAAAAAAAAAAAATAAGAACATAATGTAATGCGTATTTAGTCTGGGAAAAGCGTCCCTGGAGATATCTTTATAGTCTGAATGTACAACAACTTTCACGCTTCGGATTTGAGTGCAGAATTATAGCTCACATTCTTTCTCCGCAGAGTCAAGTGACACATATTTGTGCTGGTTGATCAGTCTTTCCGGATTATGAGATGTCAGAGTAAATTTTACAATACTAGCATATACCCCCATATTTTGGCACTGCATGGCTGTATTCATCTGACTGATAGATTATAGCTTTGTGTCCCACTGGGACAAATGATGCTTTGCTCATAAAACAGCACCACACCTGCATACTGGTTGCATGTGGTATTGCAGCTCCGCATTGTCACCCCAAAAATAAGTTTTTGGAGGAAAGCTGCCATCTTGGGGAAACAAAGGTATATATAGTCTTTCTGTGCAATAGGCAGATTATCAAAATGCTACTTAACCTACATTGCTACCACTCAAAATAACTGGACAGTTAGCACCTATTACAAAAATACTATATCTTTATTGAAAACTCTATACACAACATGACAAAGACAGAATCCCTAATGCATATCCCCAAGTATACAGAGGGGTAGCTTGGTAGTATCACCTCCTGACGAAGTGGTCCTCCACGAAATGTGCATCGAGTTGTTGGCGGGGGTCCCTACATTGCAGGAGGATGTAGACTACAGGTAGTTTTGCTATTTAATTATTTTTGGAGAGGTTATATAACTGATTATACTATTGGTGATTATTAGGGATTTATGCTATGGTGTAGATACTGTATGTTCCTCTGTGTAAATACCACCATCTGATATATATATATATAAACAATGTAAAAAGTAGAAGAGCGGCACTCCAGTCAAATTATAAGAGGTTTATTCACCAATTTATGTTACAAAGTGCAACGTTTCAGCCTCACCGTGAGGCCTTTCTCAAGCCTTGAGAAAGGACTCATGGGGAGGCTGAAACGTTGCACTTTGTAACATAAATTGGGGAATAAATCTCATAATTTGACCGGAGTGCCGCTCTTCTACTTTTTACATTGTTTGAATCTATGGTTTTTGAGTCAGACCATGGGAAGCAGAGCACCCTCTATTGGACAGTGCCACCCTTCCGGACAATTTTTCTTCTGATATATATGTATGTGGGGGTCTCCTCCTGTTTACTTGGGATATATGTTTTTTAAGGTTAGGGATTTTGTCTTTGTCATGTTGTATATAGAGTTAAAAAAAAAAAAGTGTGTTATAAAACATTTTTATATAAATTTATTGATATTAAAAAATTAAAAAAAAAATTTAATAAAGAAACAGACAGATGGCTGCAGGGCCCTTGAAGCCACCTCCTGCTAATTCTTTTATGGTAATATAAAATATATACAGTGATCCCTCAACTTACAATGGCCTCAACATACAATAGTTTCAACATACAATGTTTTTTTCTGGACCATCATAACTTGAAACCAGACTCAACATACAATGTACAGACAATCCAGATATGTAAAACGTGTCACAACTAGAAGAACTGACCAATCAGAATGGGCATTTTACTGGTAAATCACCTGTATTACTGAAGTGCCTGCATTGACTGGCTGTCTGGTAGCGCCCCCTACAGTACAGGGAGGAACTACAAGTTCTGTACTACTCCTTACCTGGGCCAAGGTTAGCTGCTCTTTTGGACACCAAGTAAGGGCGGCTCCATTTGGGACACTGTGTGTACTGTATAGGACCCTGAAGAAGCTCCTGTCCTCTACATAAACCATTGTTTCCCAACCAGGGTGCTTCCAGTTGTTGCAAAACTACAACTTCCAGTATGCCCGGACAGCCGTTGGCTGTCCGGGCATGCTGAAAGTTGTAGTTTTGCAACAGCTGGAGGCACCCTGGTTGGGAAACACTGACATAGACAGTGATTTACAGCTCCCAGCAGATCTTTCTTACTTTTATATGTAATGATTTGCTTTATATATATATTAGTTATCTACTTATTATTCTTTAATCCTCACTTTTTTCCCTATTTTTTATGACATTTTGTTGGCTTCAGAACCAATTACCAGGTTTCCATAGAGTTATGGTCTCAACAAACAACGGTTTCAACATACAATATTAATTGGTTCCGGGACGACCATTGTAACTTGTGGGTACCACTGTATAATAGAGAATAAAACTTTATATAAAATGACACTGAACTGCACATAAGTAAACAAATTCTATCAGCTGACAAGAAGGATTGGCTACTCCTGAGACTTATCAAGCCTAAATATATATATTCTGCGAGGTCCCATAAAGATCAAACGTGCCTGTAGATAGAAAGGTACAGTAATTCCTGTGGAACATTATTAGCCACTCGTAGAGCCAACATTATTCCACAGGAATTACTGTACCTTTCTATCTACAGGCACGTTTGATCTTTATGGGACCTCGCAGAATATATATATATATTTAGGCTTGATAAGTCTCAGGAGCAGCCAATCCTTCTTGTCAGCTGATAGAATTTGTTTACTTATGTGCAGTTCAGTGTCATTTTATATAAAATTTTATTCTCAATTATATTTTATATTACTATACAAATAATTAGCAGGAGGTGGCTTCAAAGGCCCTGCAGCGATCTGTCTGTTTCTTTATTTTTATTTATGTTTAATATGATCAATACATTTATATAAACATTTTTTATAATACTCTTCCATTCTATACTGCCACCCACCTATTCCATTGTGTCAGGTACCAGTTTCGGGACCCCTGGAAGCTTTTGAGGACCGATCCCCTTTTTTGTGTTTACTAT
Source organism: Hyla sarda (assembly GCF_029499605.1). Taxonomy (NCBI): domain Eukaryota; kingdom Metazoa; phylum Chordata; class Amphibia; order Anura; family Hylidae; genus Hyla; species Hyla sarda. The sequence continues at coordinate 121,397,189 of NC_079194.1, read as the reverse complement.
AGATTCTATTTGTTGGGACTAGAGATGAGCGAACTTACAGTAAATTCGATTCGTCACGAACTTCTCAGCTCGGCAGTTGATGACTTATCCTGCATAAATTAGTTCAGCTTTCAGGTGCTCCCGTGGGCTGGAAAAGGTGGATACAGTCCTAAAAGACTCTTTCCTAGGACTGTATCCACCTTTTCCAGCCCACCGGAGCACCGAAAAGCTGAACTAATTTATGCAGGAAAAGTCAGCAACCGCCGAGCTGAGAAGTTCGTGACGAATCGAATTTACTGTAAGTTCGCTCATCTCTAGTTGGGACATCTGGGTGTATATGTCCGCTTCCGGTTAACCTCAAGCTTTGCGTTCCGTGAGCTCCACTAACCTTTTGCATTCTACCTTTTTTTTTTCAAAAAAGGTATAGTATTTTTGTAATAGGTGTTATCTGTCCAGTTATGACAAGTTATGATAGTTAAAAAAAAAAAAAAAAATGAAACAGAAAAAAATTGCAAAAAAAAAAAAGCTTTAGGTTTTCCCCTATCGTGTGTTTACTAAGGAAATATGATGTAATCTAAAAGTGTTAAATTCTGCAGCATACCATAAAAGTTCAGAGGCCTCCTGGGAAAGGAAATATAGAGTTTTAATACAAAATAAATAGAATAGAACTATTAAGTGGACCAAGTCCAACTTCTACTATAAGGAGAATGTCATGAGACTTACAAATACTCCATGATCACATAAAATATGCTGTAGCTGTAACAGTAGGTTCCCAATCCAAGCTTAAATGTCACCAAAAATCTGATGAATCTGATGATTATTAGTGCAGGATGAAACAGAGAAAGGCATGGTGTGATGATGCCAAGAACTGTCAACCCAGGAACCCTGTCCCCATGGGATTGCTCAAGTTTTCTGTACTCTCTGTTCTGTGCCAATCTACCTATGGGGATGAAAGCTTGGTGGTACTTGGTAAGGCTGGGTTCACATCACGTTTTTTCCATACTGTTTTCAATCTGTTTTTCTAAAGAAAACCGTATGGCAAAAAAACGGATGGAACAGTATGGGAAAAAAGTAAACTGTATGCGTTTTTAAACAGTATACTGTTTTTAAAAGTACATACAGTTCCGTCAGTATTTATAGGGGAAAAAAAAACATACGTTTTTGAAAATTTTGTCCATTTTTAATGGGAGGGGACTTTAGGTTTCAAATGTGCATGTGCAAAGTAAAAACGTATACGTTTTTCCCGTATGGAACCGTATACATGTGCGTTTTCCATTGATGTCCATGTTTAAAAAAAAAACATATGCGGTTGCAGTACGGTTTTTAAACCGGAGACAAAATCGTGGTCAACCCGTACTGCAACCGCATTCTTTTTTTTTTTTTTAACATGGACATCAATGGGAAATGCACATGTATACGGTTCCATACGGGAAAAACTTATACGTTTTTACTTTGCACATGCGCATTTGAATCCTAAAGTCCCCACCCAAGACCCCTCCCATTAAAAATGTACAACATTTTCAAAAACGTATGGGTTTTTTTCTATAAAAACTGACGGAACTGTATGCACTTTTAAAAACAGTATACTGTTTAAAAACGCATGCGGTTTACTTTTTCCCATACTGTTCCATCCGTTTCTTTGCCATACAGTTTTCTTTAGAAAAACGGATTGAAAACAGTATGGCAAAAACGTGATGTGAACCCAGCCTAACAATTTTGCCTACTTCCTGTTATATAAATCAAATATTTTTTGACAGATAGGAGATGATCCCGCCAATCAAAATGTCTGTTCAAATCAGCTAATTTATATTAGGATTTTCCTACCTACTGGACCACAGCCATTCATTTTACCAACACAGGTTATTGAGAAATAATAGTTAAAATGGGCTCTGTCAAAATCAAAAACTTTTTATATGTTGTACAACTTGACAAAACATTAATCTTTCTAATATATGTCATAAAAAAAATGTATCTCCTTTTTATAGAATACAACTAGGGATCCCCAGACCATCCAGAACATAATCCTGTGCAGTTGAAGCATCATCTTTCACAGTTGAAGCACAGGCTAGAACAAAGTCCAGTAAGTGAGGGTGGGACTTGGACTCCTCTGTGCTCACTCCTGTTCTATCAGACTCCTGTCTGAAAATAGAGAGAAGGGGGTTAGACAGCAGCCTGCAGTGAATGGATGAAGAGACCCAGCACAGCAAAGGAGAAAGTGAATGCATGGCGAGTGAGGGAGGGCTCTGTGCTTGCCTCAGACACACCCTTCCTGAGCAGGTGATGTCAGAATTAGTGAGCAGAACTAGTGAGGACGTCAAGTCAAGTGACGTTATTTTTAAAGTTCAGCACAAACACCAACCATCTTGGCACACACTGCAGGTGTGCTCAGGAAAAAGGTACTCTAAAAAGCAGCCATGAACATTTAACAGAAAGGTGTATGAAAGTGATGGGTTTTTATTCTTCACCCTATTTTTTTGCTCACCTTTATTGGTTGGAATAAAAGTTGAGTTTTAATTAACATAGTGAGGGGTAAATTTTCACAAGACATTTTCACCTGGTCTTTATGGCCGACCTTCTTTGTGAAATACAGAAGCTAGACACATAAAAGACATGTAAAGAATCTGCATGACCTAGTGAGAGATCAGCTGCTTGTCTCTATCGAAGATTCACTCTGGCCCCTCTCCAGTTGTTTTTCCAAGCCCTAAGTAAGAAACATGACAGGTCCTGGTGATTGATTAATGTCCCAAGGAGCTGAAACGCGTGAACAGACATTTGTTTGCTGCATAATGTGAGCATTATACCAACTGCGGCTCCTAAGGGCCCTTCCTTGGCATTCTGCAAGCCATACCAGAGGGGGACCCTGCATAAAGAGGTATGCTTGTCTATAATCCCATGCTTCAGACAAGAATCCAAGACTATATCTAGCCAAAAGAGCTGGCAATAATTCATGTTAACAAAGCCAAAAATTTAATTAAATTAAAAGGATGCACGTGATGAGAAACATACCTGGCCCAGGCCACACTGAATAGATCCTCACAGATCCCTAGGGGTATTTAAGACCTAGGAAATCTGGGTCAATCAAAAACATAATTTTATAATTTTAAATTGTTAACTTTATTTATAAATCACTGGAAAATCCCTTGATCTCCTGAATAGTGAATTTGTTATAAGTACCATAAATACTACCGAGTTTTACTGTTTCCGGTCTGACATACTTAAAAGCTCATGAGTGCTGGCACAGCCGCCTCTGCAGGTTCTCATCTTTCGGCAAACACCTGGGTTGTCCTCATGGAAGGTCAGTGAATGGAGGGGGAATACACCAACTGCCTCATGGCTATCACATAACTGATGATGCAGCATTAAGTATCTCATCCACTAAAGCTATGGTAGATACTGGCTGTCATCCAAGACGGCACAACACAAGCCTCTGCATCATCACAGACCTAGGAAGTGGAGCTGGGCAGAGGTTAGGACCACAGTATTTTCCATGTCAGGGATAAGTGCGCAAAGGCGACTCACAGGAACACACATGAGGCTTAAGAGCTAAAAGGAAACTCCACTAAATTATTAGACTCCATGAAAATACATTTTTTTACATTTTTTATGTGAGCTGTTATTGCTAAGCATAGAGCCATGATTTTGGAATAATCACAAATAATATAACTGATAAGATAGCGCAGCTATGTAGAGAGAAAAAAAAAAAAACGGACCGCTATAATACTTCCCCTGTGTGCAAGAATATCATTCTGATAAAACTTCTCCCTATGTACAAGATTATAGCTTTACAACTGGTATAATACTGGCGGTATGTACAAGAATTTAACCACTTCAACAGTGCCTCTATGTATTTGACTAACTACCATAATACTACCCCCCTATGTTTAAGACTTTAACTATTACAATACTGCCCCATATGAACAAGAATATAACTACTATAATATCGCTTTATATATACAAATACTACTATAATAATGTCCCCTAACTAAAAATCAGTTGCTTCCTATAAGCATCAATAAGCTTCTTACACCTCTCAGAAGGAATGTTGGACCAATCTTCCTTTACAAACTGCTCCAGGTCTCTCTTATTGGAAGGGCGCCTTTTCCTAACAGCAATTTTAAGATCTCTCCACAGGTGTTCAATGGGATTTAGATCTGGACTCATTGCTGGCCACTTCAGAACTCTCCAGCGCTTTGTAGCCATCCATTTCTGGGTGCTTTTTGATGTATGTTTGGGGTCATTGTCCTGCTGGAAGACCCAAGATCTCGGACGCAAACCCAGCTTTCTTACACTGAGCTGTACAGTGCGACCCAAAATTTGTTGGTAATTCTCAGATTTCATGATGTCTTGCACACATTCAAGGCACCCAGTGCCAGAGGCAGAAAAACAACCCCAAAACATCATTGAACCTCCACCATGTTTCATTGTAGGTACTGTGTTATTTTCTTTGTAGGCCTCATTCCATTTTTGGTAAACAGTAGAATGATGTGCTTTACCAAAAAGCTCTATCTTGGTCTCATCTGTCCACAAGACATTTTCCCTGAAGGATTTTGGCTTACTCAAGTTCATTTTTGGCAAAATGTAGTCTTGCTTTTTTATGTCTCTGTGTCAGCAGTGGGGTCCTCCTGGGTCTCCTGCCATAGTGTTTCATTTCATTTAAAATGTCAACAGTGCGTGCTGACACTGATGCTACAACAAGAACATGAAAACAAGCACTATTGTGTGGGGTATGAGCAAATCAATGAGTATTAGGAATGTATGGTATTGCCCAAAATTGGGTATTCATGTAAAAAAGAATAAATATATATATCTACCTCAACCCCTAGCGACGTAGGCAAAACAGCCTCTTTGTTAGACTCCAAGTAATAATGAACCCAAAGAAAAAAGGAGCTACTCAAAAATTATAAGTGAAATATAAAATATAAACTTTATGTAATAATATTATTAAAAATGAGCCTGAGCCTGCAGGACACCTTGAATATCTTTGGAACTTGTTTGGGGCTGCTTATCCACCATCCGGACTATACTGGGTTGACACCTTTCATACATTTTTCTCTTCCTTCCATGCCCAGGGAGATTAGCTACAGTGCCATGGGTTGGAAACATCTTGATAATGTTGCGCACTGTGAACAAAGGCAAACCTAGATCTCTGGAGATGGACTTAGCCTTGAGATTGTTGATATTTTTCCACAATTTTTGTTCTCATGTCCTCAGACAGTTCTCTTCTCTTTCTGTTGCACATGCTTAGTGTGACACACACAGACACACAATGCAAAGACTAAGTGAACTTCTCTCCTTTTTATCTGCTTTCAGGTGTGATTTTTTTATATTGCCCACACCTGTTACTTGTCCCACACCTGTTACTTGTCCAATGTGAGTTTAAAGGAGCATCACATGCTTGAAACAATCTTATTTTTCTACAATTTTGAAAGGGTGCCAATAATTTTGTCCAGACCATTTTTGGAGTTTGGTGTGACATTTTGTCCAATTTGCTTTTTCTTCTCCTTTTTTGGTTTAGTTCCAATACACACAAAGTGAATAAACATGTGTATAGAAAAATGTGTTACTGCAATCCTTTTCTGTGAGAAGTACTTAAATGGGCACTGTCATGAAATCTAAAAATTGATATGTTGTAGTACTTAAGTATTACAACATATCTCTAATATACTTTCATTAAAAAAAGTGATTTTAAACAAGTTTAAAATCACTTTTAAATTCGTCCACTAGGGGTCGCCCTCCTAGTGGCTGAATGCATTCTGCAGTGACGTCACTACTGGATTTCGACTCATTTAAGCCTGGCAATGAGTCGAAATCCAGTCACTGCGGTGCTCGCTTCCGCCTTTCAATCAAACAGGCGACAGCGAGCACGCTGATAGCTGGGGCTGCACGCATTGGCCAGCTCCACTGGCCTCGCACGCGGGCCCGCCCACCCCCGTTACCCTGTCCGGAGGCAGCTCATTGATCCTCCGGTAAGTCTTCACCACTGGAGGATTGGGGTGGGGGAGCAGCGGGGTTCGGGAGAGCGCCGCCGCCACTCCCGAAGTAGCACTGCTGCGATGGTTAAACAAAGTTATTGTTTTCACCACAGGGTGCCTCCAGCTGTTTCACCACTACAATTCCCAGAATGCCCTGACAGCCAGTAGATGTCAGGGCAAGCTGGGAGTTGTAGTGGTGAAACAGCTGGAGGCACCCTGTATAGTGAGCTAAGGGCGGAAGTGCCGGCCTCAGCAGGCATCAGTGACGTGGTGCCTGCTGGGGAAGTCTGCCTGGTAGTGAGCACACTACCAGGCAGACAAAAAGGCATTTTAATATAATTAAAAAAAAATGTAAAGGCAGGGAGGGGGTTAGGGATAGATGGGCAATAGGCAGGGACAGAAAAAAAAAATGGATGGTGGGAGCTACACTTTAATTTTCTTGAAAAACATCAGGGTGCCAACATTTACGGCCATGACTGTATGATGGGACACAAGACTTAGTAACTAGAGACCTCTCAAGAAATACTGCCTTGTGAAAAATAATATAGTACTAGCGCCAGGAAAGACAATACCAAAACAATCATTACATTTCTCGGATTCATAATTGAACGTATCAGTCTCTGGCTCACTTTCTGCATTGATCGCCAGTCATCCCCACCCTACCCCCACTATCCTTCTCCTCGGCTCAGATACACTAAAGACCTATTACAAACCTGCTATTTAGAGCTCAATAGCTGAAATTCGAGAGCAGTCACTGTTTGTCACTTTAGATCAAATATCGATCCTACCCCAACCCTGAACCGTCAGATACATAAGCATCTACTTCATAGCATCTTCTATAATACACATAAATTATACACACATATAATTTATACCCAGATGATCAGACACAAACGCCTACATGCTACATAGAAATGCTCATAAAAACCATGCCATCTCTATTTTAATAATCAGCCATACAATTCAAATGCCAATTATACAAAAACATGTAGGGTAAAAAAAAATAAATTCAGCCCACTTCCAGGCGCTTCTTCACTTTTGATCTATACTTCCAATAATCTGGCAGGATAAAACCTGATAATTTGATACATCAAATGATTAATAGAAAAAAAAAACTTCTTGTAAAATATTCACCCACCAACCAAATAAGGGGGGGGAGGGGGGGGGGAAACAAGAATGAAAATTTTCACCAGCAAAGCACAGAAGAGAAGAGGACAATAATTTCCATCGGCAGCCGCACGTTCCTAGTGCTTCTTTCAGCTGGGTTAAATGCCAGATCTATATTGAGATTTTGCTTTTCTGCTATGCAGAGGCTTCCTGGCGACATGATGTGCCGAGCACGCCACAATCCCACTTATGGCCCACTGCAAGACGCCTTAACACATTGCGTGCAGATATGAAGTGAAAGATGCCAATCTGCTGCAGACAATATGGCCTGGTTATAATTACAGTCACTAAACCATAGATACTGTAGATAGATAGATGGATGTAGAAACTGTAGATACATAGATATATAGATACTGTAGATACATAGATAGATGTAGATAGATATAGTAGATAGACAGATACTGTAGTTAGACAGATACTGTAGATAGAAAGATACTGTAGATAGAAAGATACTGTAGATAGAAAGATACTGTAGATAGAAAGATACTGTAGATAGAAAGATACTGTAGATAGATAGATACTGTAGATAGATACTGTAGATAGATACTGTAGATAGATACTGTAGATAGAAATAGATGGATACTGTAGATAGATACTGTAGATAGAAATAGATGGATACTGTAGATAGATACTGTAAATAGAGATAGGTTAGAGATAGATACTGTAGATATAGTAGATAGAGATAGATAGATACTGTAGATGGATATAGTAGATAGAGATAGATACTGTAGATAGATACTAATAAATAAATACATAGATACAACAGATTATGAAATTGTTCTCTATGCTTTAATTAGTAATAACTTGTGTCAAATAGTAATGAAACACCAAAAGCTGACAAAAATATAATAAAAAGTCCTTCCTCAAATTTAAGTGATTGCTAGCAGAAAACATAAGAAAACAAATCTTTGGCAGTACACAACAAGAACACTAGGGGCACAGTTTAATAGAATTCTTGTATACTAGCATTGAAAAACCATAGTGAAAGGCAAGATTCTAGACTTCCCGTGAGCTGAAATGGGGCAAAACAGTGTTTAGTCAGCCACCAATTGTGCAAGTTCTTCTACTTAAAAAGATATGAGAGGCCTGTAATTGTCATCATAGGTAAACCTCAACTATGAGAGACAGAATGAGAAAAAAAAATCCATAAAATCACATTGTCTGATTTTTAAAGATTTTTTTTGCAAATTATGGTGGAAAATAAGTATTTGGTTACCTACAAACAAGCAAGATTTCTGGCTCTCACAGGCTTGTAACAACTTCTTTAAAGGGGTACTCCACCCCTAGACATCTTATCCCCCTAAAGGATAGGGGATAAGATGTCTGATGGCGGGGGTCCCGCCGCTGGGGACCCCCGCATTCTACCATGCGGCACCCACCTGTAACGGCTTCCGGAACCGCTGGAGGCCCTCAGGCTAATACAATCCCGACCACGAGAACGGAAGATTGTGACGTCACAACTCCGCCCCTGTGCGCCGTCACATCCGCCCCCTCAATGCAAGTCTACGGGAGGGGGCGTGACAGTTGTCACGCCCCTCCCATAGACTTGCATTGAGGGGCAGGTGTGATGTCACACAGGGGCGGAGTCGTGACGTCACGATCTTCTGTCCTCATGGTCGGGATTGTATTAGCCCGAGGGCCTCCAGCGGTTTCGGAAGCCGCCATCAGACATCTTATCCCCTATCCTTTGGATAGGGGATAAGATGTCTAGGGGTGGAGTACCCCTTTAAGAGTCTCCTCTGTCCTCCACTCGTTACCTGTACTAATGGCACCTGTTTGAACTTGTTACCAGTATAAAAGACACCTGTCCACAACCTCAAACACAAAACACACCTGTCACACTCCAAACTCCACTATGGCCAAGACCAAAGAGCTGTCCTGCTTCCCCCACACCAGGCCTGGGAAGACTGAATCTGCAATAGGCAAGCAGCTTGGTGTGAAGAAATCAACTGTGGGAGCAATTATTAGAAAATGGAAGGTTTACAAGACCACTGATAATCTCCCACGATCTAGGGCTCCACGCAAGATCTCACCCCGTGGTGTCAAAATGATCACAAGAATGGTGGGAAAAATCCCAGAACCACACGAGGGGTCCTAATGAATGACCTGCAGAGAGCTGGGACCAAAGTAACAAAGGCTACCATCAGTAACACACTACACCGCCAGGGACTCAAATCATGCAGTGTCAGACATGTCCCCCTGCTTAAGCCAGTACATGTCCGAGCCAATCTGAAGTTTGCTAGAGAGCATTTAAATGATCCAGAAGAGTATTGGGAGAATGTCATATGGTCAGATGAAACCAAAGTAGAACTTTTTGGCAAACACTCAACTGGTTGTGTTTGGAGGAGAAAGAATGCTGAGTTGCATCCATAGAACACCGTACCTACTGTGAAGCATGGGGGTGGAAACTTCATGCTTTGGGGCTGTTTTTCTGCAAAGGGACCAAGACGACTGATCCGAGTAAAGAAAAGAATGAATGGGGCCATGTATCGTGAGATTTTGAGTGAAAACCTCCTTCCATGAGCAAGGGCACTGAAGATGAAACGTGGCTGGGTCTTTCAGCATGACAATGATCCCAAACACACCACCCGGGCATTAAAGGAGTGGCTTCATAAGAAGCATATCCAGGTCCTGGAGTGGCCTAGCCAGTCTCCAGATCTCAACCCCATAAAAAACCTTTGGAGGGAGTTGAAAGTCCGTGTTGCCAAGCGACAGCCCCAAAACATCACTGCTCTAGAGATCTGCATGGAGTAATGGGCCAAAATACCAGCAACAGTGTGTGAAAACCTTGCGAAGACATACAGAGATATGGCTGATAACAGGGAACGTTAGAATACATTGATCAAAGGTAATGGAGGAAAAATAATAAATAGAGGCTGTGTCTCCATACCTATGCTCATCCGAATAGCTGTACCCGCTGAAGTGACAGAAGAGACACAAAATAAATGTTTTCGGGCATGCTGGGAGTTGTGGTTTTGTAACAGCAGGAGGCGCACTAAATCAGAAAAGTTGTTATAGAGAGAACACGACTTTCTGCATTTTAGCAACACCGGAAATCACTTTTTAAATCCTCATATTATCACTATGAAACCAGTCGAGCAAATGCAAATTCCAGGTTCCATGCACAACACATGCCAACAAAAGTGATAAAATTACAGCGGAGACGTGACAGAATATTTGGGCAATGAGAACAAAAGACGGGGGTGGGGGGGGGGGGGGGGGGATTTAGAATTTTACAATTCGACCCCCACTTATCAGTCAGACTGATAAATGTATTGTTCTCGTAAGCCCACACCTGTCACCGAAAGAATGAGATGTGACAGCCGCTCCAGCTTACCGGCACATCCTAGATCTGATTAGTGGAGACGCTCAGTGCCGCTCACCTCAAAAAAATCAACTGTTTTGTTTCCTTTTTTAAAAATACTAAAAAGCCAATTTTCTATGATTCATCCAAATGTGACTGTTAGCAATGACTTTCGGCAGCAACTATGAAAAAAAAATAAAGATCGGGGGGGGGGGGGGGGGGGAAGAGAGGAACAGGGGGAACATAGACTATATGTTATCCGATTCTATCACCACACTCTATTGTTTGCTGTTATCAGCTATTTTAGATTAAAGTGTTTGTCAATGAGATGAGTGATGTGAAGTACAGAAACCACCCTGCACCCACCATCTCTACTTTTCGTCACATATCTCCGGTGCTGGAAATCTAAAAGAAGTGTATCTATCCATATGTGTGTATCTATCCTGATGTCACTGGCGCTGTAAGGGATTAAGGGAGCGGCAAATTGCATTGCCTCAATTATTCCTTATCCTAAAAATCCCCATACAAACCTACAATGTCTTTACATGGATACTTTAGGGGAAAGTGATACCTCAAATGGCCTTAAACATAAAAAAAAAAAAAAAAAAATTACCCATTTTGCATAATCCTCAATGGTTACAATAATGCAAATTGGCGTTCTCAAGCAAATGACTGGAGCAGCGGCCTCAACCAGCTGCCAAAACGCCATCCCATACAAACACCAATGCATAGTATATAGTGTAGGATGTCACGCTTACCTTCTTCACTCTGCCACTGCGAGTACCGGCAAAAACCACTGTGTGCCCTCGATAGTCATAGGCCGCCACTGACGTCATACCATCCTCCTTATCGACAAAAAGTGGCGTCCCTTCAATGGTGACTGTTCCTCCAAGAGGCTGATTAAAATCCTGACCGCAGAAATTGTCGTCTATCTGCAGGGGCTAAGAGAAGAGAAAATACATTCAGATAAAATTTGCAACTTGCGCATTATTATTTACATCGTAAATATCATCATCTCTTGTGGACAGGGTCCTATGTCCATCTGTACTATTCATATAGTTCTACCAGACATTCATATTATGGTACATACTTAACCCCCCTTTTTCATATACAGTGCCCTAAGTGAAAGCGATTTAAAATAAATACATTGAATCTGCATGTTAAATTACTTCACATTTTTATAATTATAATCTATCTAGATTATAATCTTGGCTAAATTCACACAGTCATTGTGCTCCAATAAAGGGTGCTTCAGCAGGAGGACAGGAGTTGAGCAGAGAAAAAAATACTGCTTGTCTTTTTTAACTCCCCTAAAATACCTAATGCCAGATGCGCCCCATTAAAGGAGTAGTACAGCATGCACTTTTCTTATTTTATCCGGTCCAGGCTGCAAAAAAAGAAAAAAGAAAACAAACTTACTCTTACCTGCCAACGCACCCCAGGAGCTCCGGTACAGGTGTTCGGTCGCCGGGTTGTTTGCTTCTTACTTCCTGTTAGGCTGAAGCTCCGTGTGACATGCCAGGGTATCACTGGCCGAGGCGGGACATCGCTGCGGCCGGGGATAGCCTGGCACGTCACACGGAGCTTCAGCCTAACAGGAAGCAAGAAGCAAACAGCCTGGCGACCGAACACCTGTACCGGAGCTCCTGGGGCAGGTAAGAGAAAGTTTGTTTTCTTTTTTTTTTTTTTTTACAGCCCGGACCGGATAAAATAAGAAAATTGCGTGCTGGACTACTCCTTTAAAGGGGTACCCAGGTGGAATTTTTTTTTTTCGAATCAACCTGTGCCAGAAACTACCCAGAGAAGGAGCAAATCCCCATAGCAAACCTCTCCTGCTCTGGAAAGTTCTTGACACAGACAGAGGTGTTAGCAGAGAGCACTGTGGCAGACTGGAAAGAACTATACAACTTCATTAGTAGCATACAGCAGCTGATAAGTACTTGAAGGATTAAATTTTTTTTTTTAAATAGAAGTAATTTACATTTTCTTCATTATCCTTGGATTAAGAAGTTTGGAATATTGCTGTTTAGAGCGAACCAGAGCACAACCATATCTCTACACTGTTCTCTTACATGACCCATTACATCCCTAATCCCAACAAGTTTACCCCAGCAGTGCCGGACACTGTTGCTTTCTTTTGTAATTTACAAGTCTGTCTAACTTTCTGGCACTAGAAATTGATTTTCACCAGAATACCCCTTAAATGTAAATAGGATCTGTTGGGACCTGGTGGTGTTAGTTGTGCGCCGACCTGTTCAGGATTAGTTCGGCGCAAAAAAGACCCAAAAAAAAGAGCTGAATTGACCCTGAATGTCGGAGCACGGTGGCAATGCAACCTAAGATAAGGTGCAAACCTGGTACTCCTCAATGCTGATGGATCGCTACCATTGTATCCTATCAGTGTATCGCTACCATTGTATCCTATCTATCTGTGAAGTAATACACCATACAGGTTGATAATTTGTAGCAATTTATCAGGATGGAGATTTGTGCCACAGATGTGTTTAGCTCATAGTGTATGGTCTACACTGGATATAGTTGGCCCCATTCACATCACGTTCACAGCCTCTACCGCGAGTATAGGCTGAATGTATGGTGTGTTATGGCCTTAGGGTAGCCACATGCTATTGTCTACCTGAGTCGTTTATTGGCTGAAATGGCCGCCACTGCTAAGTTGAGTACATCTCAATAGGTGGGGGCCGGAGGGTTCCCCCCTGTCCTGTTCATGGGTTATGGGGGTGATTTATTGAAACCTGTGTAGAGGAAGAGTGGTACAGTTGCCTATGGCAACCAGATTACTTCTTTCATTTTTTAAAAAGGCCTCTAAAAAAAAAAAATGCAAGAAGCAACCTGATTGGTTGCTAAGGGCAGCTGCACCACTCTTCCTCCACGCAGGTTTTGATAAATAATAGTTGAATAAACCCCCTTTAAAACCTATGGCCATGCAGAAGGTAGAGTGCAGTAGAATGGAGGCCTCAGTGCCTCCTATCAGCCCCTACGCCAATGTTTCTCAACCAGTGTGCCTTCAGCTGCAACAAAACTACAACTCCCAGCATATCCAGACAGTCTTTTGCTGTCTGGGCATGCCGAGAGTTGTAGTTTTGCCAAGATTTATCAAAACCTGTCCAGAGGAAAAGTTGCTGAGTTGCCCATAGCAACCAATCAGATTGCTTCTTTCATTTTGCAAAGACCTTGTTAAAAAATGAAAGAAGCAATCTGATTGGTTGCTATGGGCAACCCAGCAACTTTTCCACTGGACAGGTTTTGATAAATCTTTCCCAATGGGTACCTGAAGAAAAAAAAAATAAAAAAAAAAAAAAATAAATAAAAAGCCCTTCCCCTTTTCAAAGATGTTGACTAGGGTCATGTGACTAACATCTCAGAATAGTTTCACACCCGTGTGGTGGCTACCACTGGAGCTCATTGACTTCAGGGGGTCAGTGTTTATATGTTTTCTGCGGTCAGGATTTTAATCAGCCTCTTGGAGGAACAGTCACCATTGAAGGGACGCCACGTTTTGTCGATAAGGAGGATGGTACGTCGTCAGTGGCTGCCTATGACTATGGAGGGCACACAGTGTTTTTTTCTGTATGATTATATGAACTGAGCCTCTGACACAGGTGTGAACTTAGCCTTAGGCAGCATAATGCAACAACTTGTACTATAATTTGCCAATTCTTTGATGGATAGTCCATAAAACTGATAGATGCAGCATAGCCACATTTGGCAGAACCCCCCTAAATGGACATCTAGTCTAAACTTGGAATAACCCGAGCAGCAATCCAGAAAAGGCGTTCAGGAAATGTAACTGATTATGTACAACTTCCAACAGAATTAACCCCGCTAGTGATCTGTCTGTAAACTAATTATATCAGCCCGTTTACTACCACAATGGCTTCCCGCAGAGATCTGAAATGGGCTTACAGATAGCAAACCCAGGGTACATAATAAAATAGTCATTTTCCTCTAAATATGCATTTGCCCAATTCTCCATAGCAGAAGGACATAATGAGGCAAAAAAGTGAATCGGAAAGAGAGCGGCTCTATTAATGGATTCCTAAGTGACCTCTAATTTACAGCCCAACTTTCTGTCATGAGCAAAGATGTCGGGGAAGTCACTGAAGGGCGTTTTCTTGTTTGTTCCTCCTTAATAAAAACAGAAGGCCTTGCTGCAAATGGCAAACCAGTCACAGCACAGTTAAGAATTTGTTTTCCGTGCCAGATGTTTTCAGAACGGAAATTCTGCAGTGTGCACAGTTTGGCAGAATAGCACTGAAGACAATGGGACTTTGCTGCAACAGAATTTCCGAGTATAGGTTTTGCGCCGGATTCTACTCGGAAATTATGCCGTGTGAACAAGGCCTTAGGTTACATTCCCACTAAGGAAATTCTGCGCACACAGTGGAATTTCCAACATGGACCCAAGTTTCGCCGATAGAATAAACCATCTTCATCCTTATGGCGGAATCCGAAAGCAATGTCCCATTAATCAATAGGACTTTGATTTTCAATGCCTTATGTTGGCATCAAATTCAACGCGAGATTATGAGTGAGGAACTTTCTCAGCACCGATTGCTATGGATAACATATCCATAGCAACCAGGGAAAATGTATAAGAGAATCGCCATAGCAACCAATTAGAATCTAGCTTTAATTTTTAAGAGGTGCTTTTGTTGTTATGGGCAACACGAGCACTATTCCCTTGAATTAAGTTTGATAAACCTTTGACACTGACATTTTGGCCAAAAGAACAATTGAAATAGCGAACCAGGTTTTTCCAATCCTAGATAAGCCCTTTAAAGAGAGTGATCTGCTGGATCCTGGGATCTTTTCTTGAGGAATACATTTCTATGTGGTATATAATAGTTGGTGTGGCCATATTTAAGAGAGATTTACAGGGCCCGCAGTAAGCCTATGGCTGTGGCGGGTTAGCTCTGTGTCTCTGCTCCTAGTATTTCGCACAGTGTGAAATATGCTGCGGATGTGCTATGTGTCCCTACCCTTAAGGAGTATAGTTAGAGGCATGGATAAAAAGTGGCATAAAATGACCCAGAATCAATAACTTTGTGTAAAACAGTTGTATAGAGTACAATCTTCGTTGGGTCAAAATAGATCTGTAACAAGTTGCGCCATTTGGTGTGATGTTTCTTCCGGCATGATCTAGTTTTTTCCCGGCTAACTTTAGTACGGTACTAATAAATCTGCCCCTGTATTAACAATCAGCAACGTGAAGGGTTAATCTGGGCCTCTACGGATAAACTTACACCTGCTCTGAAGTTCAAAGCAACGCTCCCTTAATAAGAAAAGAAATAAAGGCTACACAAAGGTGCCCTGATCTTCAGTTGAACAATATATTCCTGCGGTAAAGAGAAGCAGCAAGGCGTTTCAGGCATGGCGAATGTCAGTGGGGAGAGGGCAGATGGCAGGTGTCAAGGTTGGAGCTGAAAAGCATCAAATCTCAATATAAAAACACACGGTGCAAATGATGCATGGAAAATTACAGGTCCCACTCCTGTTGTCACCTAGCTATCCCAGAGCACTGAATGGCAACACATCATCAGAGCCAACTCTCTCTAGGACAGTGTTTTCTAATCAGCTTGTCTCCAGCTGTTGCAAAACTACAACTCCTAGCATCCCCGGACAGCCAACCTCTTTAAGCTAAGTTTGCTCTAATGTATGTATTTGTATAGGGAGTCCTACCTGAGGTCTGTATTTAAATACTTCCGTGGCAAATCACAGGACAGCACACGGGAGTGACAAACCTAGTACTGTGCTGGGGGATGATTTATACAGTACAGTACTATAGATTTGCTTTTACCTTTCATCACAACATGGACCCTCTGGAAGCGGCAGCCAGGCTCTGCTTCCATACACACAGCCCGGGGGTTTCTTCCCACATAACACTAAGCTCTGCCACTACTTTCTGTGTTCAGTCTTGGTCTCTCTGTTGCTTGAGACGGAATTCCCCTAACAGGTGGTGTACAGCAGTTTGCAGGTAAGAGATATCCCTAGTAGCCAAGACTTCAAGGCTTGTTTGTGGGATAAGGAGTAATGTTTTGTAAATGAAGAGAAATCACCTAGGCTATAACACGGAGGGAAGTTGTTTCCAATAGCCCCACCTGTGATCCACATAGGAAAGCCCGAAAGACCAAAAGCCCTTCCCCGAATGCCCATTTAAGGGCTCATTATCAACCACATCCCTTTCAAGGGGCATTTTACAGGACAACCACACAAAAAACTGGATGCTTGAGAAATGTGGTTTATGGTATCTATGATCATTTTATTGTGTAATTAAAGGGGCTATATGTCCTACTTGTGACTCAATTTCATTAGGTTGGGGTTGTATTCCTTATATATGGCCAGCAAGATTATTGCCATTTAAAGCCATACAGGTACAATCATTGTAGTTCAGGATAAAGGAACAAAAATCATAAAGGGTTAAACCATTCTGGCTGCACTGTCCATCTCTTTCACTGGATGAGCCAGTCCAACTCTGCCCAGCTGCTCTGCCTGCCCGCTTGGCTAATATTCATCATGGCTGCTGCAGCAGAGTGCCAGGTTGCATGGGCCTACTTGTTCCCAGACTGTTTTTTACATGATACAAAGGGCTATATGGCAGGTGCAATGGGGGGGGGGGGGGCGCAGGGAGACCGAGAGGAAGCTTGGCATTATCAAAAGGGACAGCAGCAAATTATGCAGCTTGTGACAGAGCAGATAAATGATAATATTTAGCGCTGCAATATTCTGCTCTCAGAAACCACTGTATAATGTGAGTCTGTAGATCAGAGCTATGCACACAGTAAAAGTGCTGATAATGAAGCATTTTGGCCAGAGGGAGAAAGGTCAACGCTGCCTGCCAATAGGGATGGCATTGTCCCTTGTAATGCCATTTACTCAGCTTCCAGATCGATGCATTGCAGTACAGTAAATCCCTGATGTGGCAAGACACGAATAACCAGCATTTCCCCTATATACACTATATATTATATATATCCTGCAAATATGAGACCCTGAGCAGTCTTCTTCTGCCAGTTCTCTTTGCCATTATAAGTATCATCCACTATCTGACAACTACTCATGAAGCCAGTACAGTACCATATAAAAAACATATAAATTGCATGTTGCAATGCCTACATAGTTGTGTCAGACCTTTAATTCAAGAATTACAACCATGAACAGGATGCACAGTGCTATGGGCCCCTCTCACGTAGTAGACTAATATATTGGCGGATACGGATTTAAGTAAACTATAATATGTATCCACTTATGTGATTATCATCAGTAACAAGACCATTTGTTTGTTTGTAGTCCATCAAATTAAAATTGAATGGTCATTAATCCAGTTTGGAGTGTCCCTTTAAGTGAAACGGTGATATATTACAGTAATGGGACAGTCGCTTTTCTTTTCATGATGTGCTAGCACTGCAGACAGGGAGGAGGGGATGGCGTACCACACTATCCCTGGCACCGATCCATAGATCCATCTTGCTATTAAGTGCTCTGTGACTGTATTAATACAGAGACAAGAGAAGGAGAGGAGGTGGAAGATACAGTCACTAGACACCATTTCATAAAGCAATACCAGAGTAACCAGAGTGAAAGTGAAGAGACCCAACCTAGAGGATAGGCATGGGTACATGCAGATAAACTGACTGAAGACTGGTTACCCAAGTGACTGGAAGCCTACTTGTGATTTTTACTAAACTTCCCCATCTGGGAACCAATGACATTATTATTGTATGTAAAGTGTAGAATAAAAGAGACAATACAATTTCTAGTTGGCCATACAAAATAGACATGATATACATAACTAAACACAGGGGTGCATGGGACATTGTGTTAGAGGAGACCAAAGGGTCTTCTGCCACATAGGAGGAAAGAAGAAACAAGTGCTGGGACCCCAAACTATCAGGGGTCATACATTATACTGGCATCTTGTGCTGTACAAGGAAGAGCATAATCTGCGATTGGGGGGCGACGACATTATCTGCGATTGAGGGGCAACGACATTATCTGCGATTGGGGGGCGACGACATTATCTGCGATTGGGGGGCGACGACATTATCTGCGATTGGGGGGCGACGACATTATCTGCGATTGGGGGGGGCGACGACATTATCTGCGATTGGGGGGGGGGGGGCGACGACATTATCTGCGATTGGGGGGGGGCGACGACATTATCTGCGATTGGGGGGGGCGACGACATTATCTGCGATTGGGGGGGGGCGACGACATTATCTGCGATTGGGGGGCGACGACATTATCTGCGATGGGGGGACGACATTATCTGCGATGGGGGACGACATTATCTGCGATGGGGGACGACATTATCTGCGATGGGGGACGACATTATCTGCGATGGGGGACGACATTATCTGCGATGGGGGGACGACATTATCTGCGATGGGGGGACGACATTATCTGCGATGGGGGGACGACATTATCTGCGATGGGGGGACGACATTATCTGCGATGGGGGGGACGACATTATCTGCGATGGGGGGGACGACATTATCTGCGATGGGGGGACGACATTATCTGCGATGGGGGGGGGGACATTATCAGCGATGGGGGGACGACATTATCTGCGATGTGGGGGACGACATTATCTGCGATGTGGGGGACGACATTATCTGCGATGTGGGGGACGACATTATCTGCGATGGGGGGCGACATTATCTGCGATGGGGGGGCGACATTATCTGCGATGGGGGGACGACGACATTATCTGCGATGGGGGATGTCGACATTATCTGCGATGGGGTACGACGACATTATCTGCAATGGGGAGAACATTACCTGTGATGATGGGGGGAGAACATTACCTGTGATGATGGGGGGGAGAACATTACCTGTGATGATGGGGGGAGAACATTACCTGTGATGATGGGGGGAGAACATTACCTGTGATGATGGGGGGAGAACATTACCTGTGATGATGGGGGGAGAACATTACCTGTGATGATGGGGGGAGAACATTACCTGTTATGATGGGGGGGGGAACATTACCTGTTATGATGGGGGGGGGGGAGAACATTACCTGTTATGATGGGGGGGGGGAGAACATTACCTGTTATGATGGGGGGGGGGGAGAACATTACCTGTTATGATGGGGGGGGGGGAAGAGAACATTACCTGTGATGGGGGGGGGGGAGAGAGAACATTACCTGTGATGGGGGGGGGGGGGGAGAACATTACCTGTGATGGGGGGGGGGGACATTACCTGTGATGGGGGGGGGGGGGGGGGGGGAGAAACATTACCTGTGATGATGGGGTGAGAACATCACCTGTTATGGGGGGGGGAGAGAACATTATCTGTAATAACATTACCTGTGATTGGGGGGGGGGGGGGGGGAGAAGCTAGAAACACATTATGCATCATTATAAAAGAACATATTTAATACTCCTTTTAGTTTTTTCCTGGTTTTTTTTCTAGGTCTTCCTATCTCTACGTGCCACACATGGCTAGGGCAAAGCTCATGTCAGGGCACTTGTGCACCCCTCTATTCCTCCAAAAGCCTGCAGTTCCACTCAGAGATGAGTTAATATTCTGCAGTGCTTCAGCTCCACCAGAGCCTCCGAGCGACACAAGCTCATCCAGTCGACGTTAAAAGGGGATGGCAGGAATGGAGTAGGGAGCTGGGAGATGCGGTGATCCGTGAAATCACTTTATATCACTGCCACCAAGGGATGATAGATGTTGCCACAACAACCACAGCTCCCCTCGGCCCCCTGACTGGCAGTTCAAAGGGTTTTAGGGAATGTGACTGTGCGGCAGGGGAGTAGAGAGATTGGGCAATGCCAAAGGGTTAACATCAAAGTTCAGTGCGCTAACTGCAAATCTAAAGAGGACAAATGTACAAGTGCACGCACACAATATATACATATATATATATATATATATATATATATATATATATATATATATTAAAACTGATTGGGACACAAGTGCTTGTGAAAGAACCTACAAAAACATTCAAGAAATTTTTTTATAGCTATATAGAGGGTGGGATTGTAACAAACCTTTTTTCACTATCAAGACCTAAGATAGCGGTTACTGAATTAAAGGGGTTGTCCAGGATTGGAAAATGCTGGCAGTCTTCAAAAAACAATGCCACAACAGACTATAGATTGTATGTGGCATTACAGTAAAGTTCTATTCATTTCAGTAAATGTCAACTTGTTTGCGGCTATTTTGGAAGCAGTCAAGTTATTCTGATCCTGGACAGTTTGAAGGGAATCTGTCAGTCCTAGATCTTGTACAGCACTAAGGAGTCCCTCCTTGTCCCTCACCCACTCCTATCTGCTTTAATTTCTTACATGGCTCAGTGCTTGAAGATGGGACCTGTACATCAAACAGTCAAGTCAAGGAGGCGGCTCAGCACAGCCTCCTTGACACTTGAGCTCTGAGCACGATCTAGAGCTGACAGATTCCCTTTAAAGAGAACCTGCTAAACTTAACATACAGTCCAATCTGCAGGCAGCATAGTGGGAAAGTTTCAGGATAATTTTTTTCGTGGAATCCTCTCCTCATTCTGGGATAAGTAGTCATGTGGGTCACCCTACTGTGACTTACAGCTGTCAACCACTGAGCAGGACCACCCACTTGATCACTTGACTACTCAGAATGAGCAGAGTTTTCCATGAATAAAATTACTAGCTACACTGGAAATTTTGCGTAAAACTATATATCGATCTGCTCAGCTCTTCCTGCTCTATAACATGCTGCCTGCAGATTGGATTGCATCTTCAATGTGGCAGGTTCCCTTTAAGCTTGTGAACAATCGGTGAGAGGGATGACTGGTTGCCAGGAACCGTTCATAGAGAAAAAATAAATCAACACATTTAAACCTCTTTCTCCCTAAAGAACTCATGTACCCATATACCTTGGTCTTTAACCTCGTGTTCACTGTTGACCCCCTACAGGGAAATATACTTTGTATGAATTGTGGACAGGCGTGGGGAGGGGATAGGAGAAATGCTGTAAGCATTTCTAAATCAGAAAAAAAGGTTGTCGCTCTTCCAGATGATTCAGCCACTGGACTGTACTTACACTAAGACTAACGCTAAAGGAAAATAAAACCAGATCCACCCTGATGCTTTGCCCTCGTCCGTACCGGTGTGAATGTGTATCATCACTCCAAGATTCAGATATCTTGCTCGCTCTCTGCTTCCCGCATATGTAACAGGGATAAAAAGACTGCTGCTGCTGTTTACTACTTTCCTGCTTTGTCTCAACAAACTCTCTGGGAAATGACAAATACAGCTGCACACCAGCAAAAAAAACCTCCACAGCAGTGAGCGCTTCCTCGCCGTCAATAAATAATTACACTGACAATTAGCTCATTAAAATCAAACCGCCTCGTTAGGGATTCTCCAGCTAAACATTTATACTCATTCTCTGCCATGGAGGTTGGGGGACGCGGGGGGCTATGAGGTCGATGAAAGGGGCACAGGAAGGCCTCCACAAATATATATTCACCTAAAAATGTCCAACTATTGTTCATGACAACAAACAACCATAATACCATTTTATATTAACCCCTTAAAGTCATGTGCCGTAAAAATGTATGGCACTGCAGCGAGAAACTTCGCGCACATCGCCATACATTTATGGCCTGGCTAAGAAGAGAGCGCAGGAACTGCGCTTGCTTCATGCACGGCAGGTCCAGCAGCTGCGGACGCACCAGTAATTGGGACATCAGCGATCGTGCTGATGTTCGCAATTAACCCCTCAGATGCTGTGATCAATACAGATCATGGCATCTGTGGCAGTGCGGCACTTTAAAAGGAGTTCTCCAACTGAAATCTTTTATCCCCCGCTGTGTCCGGGTTGTAAAACTATACATAATAAACTTTCACTTACCTGCCTACAATCCCCCATTCTTCCGATATCGCCACCCGTGCTCCGGTCCCTGTCAGCTTCCTCTTCCTGCGGGTCGGTGACTTCACTCTGCGCTCAGCCTATCAGCGGCCGCGACGGGTCATTGCTGCAGCCGCTGATAGGCTGAGCGCAGAGTGAAGTCACCGACCCGCAGGAAGTGGAAGAGACCGGGACCGGAGAACAGGACGGCGATATCGGAACAACGGAGGATTGTAGGCAGGTAAGTGAAAGTTTATTATGTATAGTTTTACAGACCGGGCACAGCGGGGGTTTAAAAGTTTTAGCTTAGAGAACTCCTTTAAATGGCTGATCTGATCGCCCGCTACACTGCCGCAGGGATCAGATCAGCCAAGATGGCGGATGGAGGTCCCCTCACCTGCCTCCGGCGCTCTCCCGGGGTCTTCTGCTCTGATCTGCCTTCTAAGATCTGACAACCATGAAATTCCCTAATATACAGACAAATTGTCTGCTCTCTCTAAGAGACTTAGGGGGGGATTTAGCAAAACCAGTCCTGAAGAAAAGTTGCTGAGTTGTAGGTAACACATGTATAGGGCAATTAGACAAGGCTGCACGCCAACTAAGCTTTACCACAAAGGTGAGTACACATTCATGGCATAACTCACGGTTTATGTAGAAATATTCTTCTTGTTTTTATTCACTTTTGGGAACAAGAAGAATATTTCTACATAAACCGTGAGTTATGTCACAAATGTGAACTCACCTTTACGGTAAAGCTTAGTTGGCGTGCAGCCTTGTCTAATTGCCCTATACACTTGTGTGTTACCTATAGTGCATAGGGGAGTTTGGTGGAGCTCCAAAAGTACGGGCACAGATCCATATCTGAAAGCCATAGGAACTCAATTGTATTCTGTATTAAGTTGCTTATAGCAACCAATCATATTGCTTCTTTCATTTTTTTCAGAGGCCTTTTCAAAAATGAAAGAAGCGATTTGATTGGTTGCTATGGGCCACTCAGCAACTTTTCTTCTGGACAGGTTTTGATATATCTCCCCCTTTGAGTGCAATGATTACCTGCAGAGTTATACACCTCTCCTGATCACACTGCTTGTCCATCTACTGTGTGCATCCTGTGTGATGAAACCTCCTGTGTATAAGAGCTGAAGTAACAGAAAAGGAGACAGGCTGCAGCTGTAGGAGACTATACTGTATAATAATTGCTAGGTGACAGAAGTTCTCACTGATCTATTACTTGCTTCACTTAGATAGGACTCTAACCAAATGCAGTGATAAGAATCCTCCCTCTCTGCCTTTGCGAACCCAGTGGTATCATGGGAAATGTATTCAAAAGGAAACCATATCAGAGAGAAAATAGGAATCAAAATAGACAACACATGCATGCCACATCAATAAAAACAGGTATTCACAAAAGCCTCTACATTATAGCCTATACTGCACTATATTAGTGGGGCGGGGGGGGGGGGGGGGGGACCATTCTGGAATACTTCATTAAAGACTACTTTGATCTACCTAATGAACTGGGATAATGCACAGAGTAATGTCACTTGTCACAGTACAAAGATCATACTCACAATTATAAGTGTATTTTAAAATCAGCAGGATGTCATTCTCTGTATTTTCACAAAAGGTTTCACACTTTTCAATAAAGCAGAAACGAGATCCAGAGAAAAATATTTTACCACAAATATATGATGAAAAAGTCTAGCAAGTGTGGCGCTATAAAAATAAATAATAACAGTAATAGTAATTTTCAGGATCTACGGGGATCCCAGAGATCAGACACTCGCCAATCACAAAGTAATATGCCATCATTTTACATGATGGAAATAACCCATTAACATTATTGTGTGAGATGCTGGAATGTAATTGTCTGGACAGATCATACCAGCACAATACAGAAAAACAGAGCACCAACACAGGAAGCATCGCCTCTTCTTAGGCCCCTGTACAAATACAAGGATCTGTCTGGACATTTCTCAAGCACAGCCCTACAGTCTTGTTTAAATTCCCCCCACATACCCGCTACAAGCCCGCACACAGACCTCTCCAATGACTGCATTATGCTTTTTACTAAGTCAACGTGCAGCCTGCAAAATATATTCAAATTCATATTTACATACAAAATGTGCTCAACATTATTTTGTGATACATTGGTATGGATCTTGTGCTGAGCCCCGGGGGACGCAGGTCGTCGGTGTCTTCGAAAGACATTGTCAATACATAAAGACGACCTATGAACAGATTACAAAAGGTCCTTGTGTGTACTAAATACATATTTTTTTTATATCTTCGAAGGCCTGAGCTACATGAAGACTCTGGTCAATGCAACATAAAGATCGCAACATTGCAAGCATGGACTTCTCTAAGATTTAGCTATTTTTATTGTTATTTTTTAAGCCAAATTGCAACTATGATAAAGTTGAATCACAGCAAGTCAAGCAAAAATGTTGGTGAATGAGATGGCATTTATTTTGGCACAATGAAAATACCTTGTAGTCCTAGTCCAAGTCTGTGATCTGATCACATAACATTTCATACACAATGCCTGAGGCTGCACTACTGAGAGATTCTGATGACAATTCTCTGTTCAATTTCCATCAGGGGCAAGACCTTGTGTGGATAAAAATCACTAAATCTATTAAATCTATCTATAACTGCATTATGAGAGTACATATATGGGCATTGATGTAGGTGATGTTATAAGGCCATTAAAGGGGTACGCTAAATGTTTTCAAACCAACTGGTGCCAGAATCTATAGATTTGTCTTCTATTAAAAAATTGTAATCCTCCCAGTACTTAGCTGCTGTATGCTCCAGAGGAAGTTGTGTAGTTCTCTCTAGTCTGACCACAGTGCTCTCTGCTGCCACCTCTGTTCATGTCAGCAACTGTCCAGAACAGGAGAGCTTTGCAACGGGGATTTGCTCATGCACTGGACAGTTCCTGACACGGACAGAGGAGGCAGCAAATCTCACTGTGGTTAAACTAGAAAAAGCCACACAACTCTTTCTGGAGCATACAGCAGCTGATAAGTACTAGAAGGCTTGAGATTTTTAATGGACAATTTGAAAATCTGTATATTTTTCAGGCACAATTTTTTCCTTCCAGAGTACGGTACTCCTTTAAGAAGTTTTTCGAATAGGTAAAGTTAAGTGACTCGTATGACAATTTAATAAGTAGCAAGTGCTTAAAAAGACACTTATCAAGGTAGGAATGATAATGACGGCGGATCACAGTGCAAGCATCAACCACAGAATGCAGACACAATTTAGAGCAGCTGACATTCCGCAAATGACACCGGTCATTCACTGGAAGCTTGTAGAACATGTCACATGCATTGTGATTAAGCTCTGGTAATGTCTATAGCTATCTTTAGAAATGCTGTATTCTTTCAAAAACACCTAAAATCCTATAAACTAAGTATCTGCATCCCTCCCCCTCACTGTAAGAATACATATATTTATATAAAGGGACCCTAGATCTTGCCTAATGTGGTTGTACAGGAGGGTCTTCTGCCTGCACTCCGCTGTCCTGTTCCCCCCCATCCTTCCACCTTCCTGATAATTCCTTCCCTCCACAGATTCCTTCCTTAGCTAATTTCCCAAGGGGGCGCCCGCTGAGTGACAACATAAAGTTAATAAATGATAATTAGTGCCAGGAGAGAGAGAGTGCCACACGGTGTTCAGTAAATCCTACAGACCTCACTAATGATGTCCTAGCAGGGGGAGATTAATCCCAAACCTGGAACCCTGAATGTCCCTTCCCCACTGACAAGTCATGGGGAGCAAAAACCAAACAAGCTGATCTTATTAATGAGTTGGAGAAAGAGCGTGCAGGCAGCGAGACGGCCCGCTGGTAATTAGCTCTCGCTGCATCCGCGCACTTTATGTATGCACAGGCTAGTGCCATATACACAGCACTTTACACAACCAACGATCTGCAGCTTTTGTCACATGTATCCATTTGGCAGTTAAGGGATTTTACAATGTAACAAAGACGTGGTGTAAAGGCGCCAGCACATTCCGCCATTCACTTCTTGTTACCACGAGCGAGTCTCTTTATTGCAGTTCCAGATTGCAAGAGAAAAAACACTGTGGAGAAACTGCCCTTCTGTGTATACTAAAGCAATTATAACTGCATTACATACTATCTGACAATGGAGGTAACATGAACCTCAATAATGTCTGCATTTGTCTATAAAATCAAAAATATATAAGGTGACGTAATATGGCTGCCAACACTGCTAGTCAGCCACTTCCAGATCAGAATATTGCCCCTAAATGTAAGAATAATCAATAAGTAACAAAGCAAATTAGGCAACTCAAAGTCTGGGAAAGCGGAGTGACACCCTCCAACTGTAGGATTTAGCTGTAGTAATGGCTATATTTATTGCCATACAGCTTTCTCAAAATGATATAACTGAGAACTGTCAACTGGCTCCGGAAAGTTAAACAGATTTGTAAATTACTTCTATTAAAAAATCTTAATCCTTCCAATAGTTATTAGCTTCTGAAGTATTCTGTCTAACTGCTCAATGATGATGTCACATCCCGGGAGCTGTGCATGATGGGAAAATATCACCATAGGAACTGCACAGCTCCCGGGACGTGAGTCATCAGAAAGCAGTTAAACAGAAAACAACTCAACTTCAGAAGCTAATAACTATTGGATGGATTAAGATTTTGTAATAGAAGTAATTTCAATCTGTTTAACTTTCCGGAGCCAGCTGATATATAAAAAAAAGTTTTGGCCTGGAATTCCCTTTTAAGTTGTGCAAAAAAATGCAACTTTTTTATGCCAATTTTCTTGAGTAGGCATTTATGCTTAACAAACTAGGCCAATATTTTTTTTTTTTTTTACTTTAGGATAGTACAGTACAGGAAAACCTTCCTTAATAACTGTTTTACCTGGTGTGCATCACAATTCTAATGCATATGAAAACTAAATCTGGGCTCAAATAGGAGACAATCAAAAAGCATTTAATAGCAAAACTGATTAGTTGCTATGGGTAACAAAAACTGTTTTTGTAGTAGACAGTTTTTGAATATCTCCTCCAAAGTGTTTCCTAACAGAGGTTTTCTTTAAGATAGGTGAAGGTACCTTCAACACTTAACCGCAGCAGGTGAAGGTACCGCCCCTCAGGGGAGAGACTATACATTCCGGATCAATACACAGGTTTCATGTCCCTGATTTAATTTAGTGATTCAAAATAAGATCACTGGTTGAACACACTTTATTTTATGATTTTACAGAAACAGGTCCATATTGTCTCTGCTCAGCTGCATAGGTAACGCAATGAGGCACTGCAGGTGAGGGCTGCAGTGTTTAGAGGGTTAATAGTATACCATTCTACCATAGCGTTCCAGGTCCGCCCCAGGAGTACGAGGTCAATTCCCGCTCATCCTCTCGGCACTGCCAGCGCTCATGTAACAATTCCATCATTTGTCGGCAATATTGAATTAGTTTGAAATCAAAATCAGATCTGCGAGCTCCTGCAGAACAAACTCCCCTTTAACATGTCAGACAGCTGTTACCTGCCTCGTGCGGAGATAGAAGGCTGCAGTAACAGCGTTTTGCAGGTGAATGTCAAGCCTCCAGCATTGCTAATCCAATATCCCGACACCCTATATATATTCAGCCGTGTACCCCTTTACCTACAAAACTTCCAAGAGGGGAATCCACTGGATTGCCAATACCCAGCCTTTGGCGACCAACTACATTTAACAAATGTAAAACTGGTATGTTTTCACGATTACTCCTTCCAGCTAGACGATTTATCCAACTTCAATAAACAGGTAAGATCCCCTGTGACTTCCATGCCATCCATCAGCAGGCTACGACCAATTTATGACAGGTGGGAATGTACACAAAAGCTGCCTAAAAGCAACACTCCAGGCAAAACGGATAGAATTGTAATACCCAGTGTATCAGTACAAAGAAATATTCCTGTGAATGTGATGTGAAAAGAGGGGGTAACTGAGGTTGGATTGAGTGTGAAAAAATTAGCCTTAATACTCCCAAAAATGTGCAATGTAACAGATACACCAATAGGCAAAAACAATTAACAACATCAATTTATTGAACAATAAAATATAAATATATACCAAGCCACTGGGGGCTCCTATAGTAAAATAATAAAATATTACCGGGGGGGGGGAACACCGATAGATATTAATATCAAATGTAAGTCTGTTAGTGTTCCGTCCTGAAAGGGCTGTAGGATACGCACTGTGAGTGAACACAGTGTCACAGTGGGCACTAACGAGTGTGGTTGCAGCTGTTCAGAAAGACATAGCAAAGTACAGCGTCAATGTTCCTGTATTTCAGAGCTCAAGTATTATGAACATGAAAGTGCTTGACAAGTATAAAATCCGGGGCTGTTCCGTTGTGAGTGTTTGGCTCCCCCAACCAACAGATTATTGTGAGTATAGAAGTTATGGTACTGTGTACCAATCACCAGTATCTGGTAGTCGGCGTTCTTATCTGCTCCACTGCTGTGGTCTCAGGCTGTCTTCGCTGCCGTGGTCTCAAGCTGGCTTCTCAAACCTGGACAGGCGCTGCCGATTCACACTGATGTCAGGCCATCCTCGTGGAGGGGGAGCGCGCAAACAGGGATAGATTCAGACCTGTAGCTCCAAAGTCAGTTAACAGTTGCAGACCAACAGATCTAATAATTCATACAGCGGTTCGAGCCAGCTTTGCAAAGATAATATATACAAAAGCACCCAATCTCGGAATCAAAATAGTACCGACAACCAAACAACCCGTTACGGAAAACCATGAAACCAAGTCAGGATCATGGTTATCTCTGAAAGGATTCTATAAATGTGGCAAATGCAACAATTGCAAATCAACTAACTTTCCGAAAAAACACACAGTAATGTCCAACAGCAACACACACACACAATATAACAGTGTTTCACACATACACCAGCACCTCCTTGATCTACATGATCCCATGCTCTTGCAAGAAACAATACATTGGGAGGACAAAAAGGTGTCTGAAAAAAATAATAAGTGAACATATTCACAATATTCAAACCGACTTTGGGAAACATTCCTTATCTATGCATTTTTTTTCTTTCAAATTCAAAGAAGTTTATTGAACGAAGCAAGTAATTACAGTGATACAAATGATCAAGCATTGTAATAAGGCAATGGCCTGGTAGGCCAAAATATAGGACAAGGCAGAATAAACAGAGAACAGTATTGTACAAAATAATAAAACTAAAATACCATATTAACGATAAATCTGGGTGGTGTAATGAAGATACCCCCTAACGCCAGGACTGAGATATAGAAATATTGGAGAAAAGGATTAGAGCAGGTGAGGAGCAAGGATAATCCAGGCAATATGGCACGGGGGAAGAGGAGGTAGGTAGGCCATAGGTTATAGACATAAGGTGGTCTACAGGACATGACAAGAGAACACTAAAGGGATACAGGGGAGACAAAAAGAAGGGGAGACACAATAGAGGGAGACCAAACAGGCAGACACTCAAAGGGGACCAGCCAGGGCGGAGACCGCCCAGAATGCAACCCCAGGCGGGTGCACCAGAGAAGGCGGAATTAGAATTAGCACAATAGCCGGTAACCAGGGGAGGAGCAAAAAGTAGACCACGGGAGCCAAGTAGCGGTGAATCTGGTAACATCCTCAGGGTAGACAACCAGGAGTTCTTCCATATGTTTGATGTGCGTAACTTCGGCAAACCATTCTTCAAGGGAGGGAGGGTCAGGGTTTTTCCAGCATCTAGGGATAACCGTTTTAGCGGCCTGAAGGAGATGTTGCTCGAGGGGCTTCTTATATTTTGCTTGCGCCATTGGAAACATATAAAGCAAGATGGCCTCAGGACTAGAAGGGACCTGAACCCCGGTCACATCCCGGATAACCCAGAGGATCAACTGCCAGAAAGGCAGAAGCTTGGGGCAACTCCACCAAATATGCATCATAGTACCCTCATAACCACCAGAGCACCAACAAGAGCTCGGGACAGAAGGATACCAAGGATGAAGCGTCGTCGGCACCAGATATCGAAATAACATTTTATTGCTCGTCTCCTGGGCTTTCGTGGCAATGACAGCTTCACGAGTGAGAAAGAAGCACCGAGACCATTGATCAGGAGGAAATGTTTTGCCCAACTCGGATTCCCAGGTGCGACAAAAGGCCAGAAGTGGCTCCAATCTGAGGGACAGCAATAAGCCATAGATGGCGGAGATGGAATGACGAGGGTACAAGAAGGCTAGGAATAAACACTCAAAGGGAGTTATGCTACGGTGAAGTGTAAAGTGTACAGGAAGGCCAGAATAAAAATGTTGTAGCTGGAGATAGGCAAAAGGAGCAGGATTAGATGATGGGCGATCCCCTAATAGGACATACAGAGGCTTGAGTGCAACTCCAGCTAGGAGACAGAGGGGGTTGGACAAGGTGGATTTAAAGAAAGCACCGCTAAGGGATGACCCAGATGGGAACAGTGGGTTATCGATTATAGGGAGGATATTTTGGGAAGCCAGGGACCAGGTCCAAGGCAGGTTGGAGAGTGCTGTGGGGCAAATGTCCTTAGCCAGTTGAGCCCAGAGTTTGGCTGTGTTGTTGTGGAACAGATCGAGAATTTACGCATGGGCACAGGTCAGATAATACAGATGACAATCAGGGAGGCCAGCCCTTCCTATTGATTTGGGACGTGTCAGAGTAAGGCTGTTAAGCAGAGGACGAGCAGGGGCCCCCACAAAGGACCCAAAGCACGTCTGCAGCTGCCGTCAGTACAGAGAAGGTATGTGGAGAGGGATAGTCTGCAGTAAATCTAGCAGGCGGGGCAATAGGCTCATTTTAAGTATACTAATGTGGCCGAATCAAGAGAAGTCTTTGCCGTTCCAGGACTCCAATTCCGTCTGGAATCGGGCCAGAAGGGGGGAAAGTTATGAGAGAATAGACGGGAGAGATCCAGAGGGATCACATTCCCAGGTACTTAATACCGCCACTAGGCCAGATAAACGGGAAGGTGAATTTAAGAGAGGTCACTGTATGGCCAGGCAAGGAAACTTTAAGAGCCTCTGACTTGGAGAAATTGATTTTAAAATTAGACCAGGCTCCAAATTCAGCCAGGCGGGACATCAAACATGGGAGGGACACCAGCGGATCAGTGATATACACCAGAAGATTGTCCGTGAAGGCAAAGCATTCGTATGTAAAGTCCCTGACGGACACACCGTGGATGTCAGGGTCTGCTCTTATGCTAGCCAGAAGATGTTCCATCACCAGGATGTACAGGAGAGGGGAGAGGGGAAAGCCCTGTCTAGTGCCATTGTGGATGGAAAATGGAGTAGAAAGGGAGTCATTTATTTTTAGGCAGGCGTAGGGGTGCCATACAGTGCTAACATTTTGGCAGAAAAGGTGGGGCCTATTCCCACATCCTGTAAGATTTGTGCCAAGGAAGACCAGGACATACGATCAAAGGCCTTTTCAACATCAAGAGAAAGGATCATCAAGGGCAGCTTATGAGATTGTGCATAATGTATGATATCTAGAGTTTTAATCGTGTTGTCCCTGGCTTCCCTCCCTGGCACAAACCCCACCTGTTCGGGATGTATGAGGGTGGGGAGGATGCTATTTAACCGATTGGCCAGGAGTTTAGAATACATTTTCAGGTCTACATTTAGCAAGGATATGGGTCTATCGCTACCACAGGAGCGGGGGTCTTTTTCAGGTTTCGGCAACACTACCACCTGAGCCATCGTAGAGGCTGGCGGCAGGGGGGTGTCAGGAGAGATAGAGTTAAAGGCCCTCAATAGGATGGGCCCCATACTTTGTTTTCATAAGAGATAAAATGAAAAAAAGACCCCCAAAATTTGAAACGCAATTTCTCTTGAGTACGGAAATACCCCATATGGGGACATAAAATGCTCTGTGGGTGCACAACAGGGCTCAGGAGTGAAAGCGCACTATGTACATTTGAGGCCTAAATGGGTGATTTGCACAGGGGTGGCTGCTGGTTACAGCGGTTCTGACACAAACGCATTTTGGTAACTACACCTCTCACGGAACGTAACAAGGGGTATATAGTGAGCCTTAACACCCCACAGGTGTTTGACAAAATTTCGTTAAAGTTGAACATGAAAATGAAAAATTTGATTTTTTTTCACAAAAATACTGGTGCTACCCCAAAGTTTTCATTTTCACAAGGCGTAATAGGTAAAAATGTCCCCCAAAATTTGTAACCCTACTACTTCTGACTAAGGAAATACCTCATGTGGATGTAAAAAGCTCTGCGGGCGCACTACAGGGCTCAGAAGAGAATGAGTGCCATTGGGCTTTAGGAGAGAGAATTTGGCTGGAATTGAAGGCCATGTGGGTTTATAAAGCCCCCATGGTGCCAGAACAGTGGAATACACGGGTGCACGCTGCTGTGGCAAATACAACGTATACAAAAAAGAAGGTTGCAGCAGCACTCTTAGTCAAAAAATTAAGGCTTTTAGCGCACTTTTTGATCAAAACGTGTCCCCCATTCACCACGCGGAGGTGGCCTATTGTCGGATGGGACCCTAACATGCTTAATCCACTCACCTCTGCTGGGCATATGGCCTCTGACTGGGTGACATGCAGGATCCTCTATTAACTTAAAAACCTCCTGTGAAACAGAGAGGGCTGCATGGCTAGAGAGGGTGCCTCTCTCTCTAACTTGCATAGCAAAAACACAAAAAAAGTAAAATGGGCAGCACAACTACCTAATACACGGTTGCACGCTGCTGTGGCAGATACAAAGTATACAAAAAAGAAGGTTCCAGCAGAACTCTTGGTCAAAAAATGGAGGCTCTTAGAGTTCTTTTTGATCAGTTACATTCCTTGAGGGATGTAGTTTCCCAAATAGCGTGCCATGTTGGTGTTTTTCTGCTGTTCTAGCACCATGGGGGCTTCCTAAATGCGACATGGCCCCCAAAAACCATTTCAGCAAAATTTGCTTTCCAAAAGCCCAATGTCGCTTCCCCTTCTGAGCCCTCTAGTGCACCCGCAGATCACTTTACCTCCACATATGAGATATTTCCTTACTTGAGAGAGATGGGGTTACAAATTTTGAAAAACATTTTCACCTATTACCCCTTGTGCAAATGAAAAATTTGGGGTAACATCAGCATTTTAGTAAAAAAATTAAAAAAATCTAATTTTTCATTTTCACGTCCCACTTTAACGAAAGTTCGTCAATCACCTGTGGGATGATTTATGAAGGCTGTCCAGGCATGCTGGAAGGTGTAGTTTTGAAACAGCTGGAGGCACCCTGGCTGGGAAACCGTGCTTTAGGAAAATGCATACCTAGCAGATCTGTGCTTAGAAAACCGCAGCAGTTTACAACATCATGAATATCATGCATGGAGATCAGATTTTATTAAGCTCCTACGAATGCTGCAGACTGTTTCTACACCGGAATTAGACCTGAATTTTGGTTAAAGTGGTATTCCAGCTTTATACAGCTTATCCCTTGTCCAAAGGATAGGCGATAAGATGTATGATCATAGGGGACCCGCTACAGGCGACGCCCACCATCTCGGTGCAGCCCCCGGCATTCTGTGCCGGGAGCTGCCTTTGAGACAGGGACGTGACGTCACGGCCATGCCAATAGTGATGTCATACTAAGCCTCCTCAATTCATGTCTATGGGAGGAGGCATGACGACCGTGCAATCATACATCTTATCCCCTATCCTTTGGATGGGGGATATGATGTATAGAGACGGAATACCCCTCTAATATTGACACCATGTCAGTTTCTGTTGCAGATTTTGAACATGAATTTCCCCCTTCACAGTGTAAAATCTGTATATTACTCTGTGGATTGAAGGATCACCATTCTGTGTGGACATACCTTGATAAGGCCAATATGTGAAAACAGGCGAAGTGTATTGGCACTTCAGAGCTGCAAACTAGAAATAAGAATTTATAAACATCTATGGGAATTTCACTCTCCCCATAGTTTGTCAGGCTGTGGCTGTATTGCTCGAGCAAAACTTCAACTACAAGTAAGCATCCTTCAAAAAATCTAATCCCACAGGCTAAACAGTATATAAAGCAAGTGTTTAAAATGTATATAACTATTTTTATTTATTATTATACACTTCTCTTTTATATTGATCACAGTTCTGAGCAAGAGTAAAGGACAGGAAAATCTATAAACATACATTTTTATAAGGATTAGTTACTCCAGAAGAATCAATTCCTTTACTGGATTATTCAAGTGTTGGGTCACTAGGGGGATTAGAAAGGTGGTCTTTGTGGTGGTGGTGTTTTCAGAAGTCATGGATATAGGGAATGTAAATGTAGTGGACTTTGTGCCTAAATATTACACTATATTACTTTGGAGGCCAAACAAAACTGCCTGCTAAATATTGCCATAGTAATTTGACTGCTGGCGTATCGTACCAACGGAGTAGATCATTGGCATCAAAAGTCCAGAAAGATCTGCCAATCTTTAGACCAACTGTACACAATAAAGGCTAATGATTCTATATTCGAGTACATCTATCTTGAATGGCTCTATTCTCACCCATAGTGCTGGGCGATATACCGGTTCATTTTTTTTTTGCTGTACTATATGAATTTTTCCCATACCGCAATGCCGGTCGGGCCCCTCCTCCCCTTTGAATTAATGAATTATCAGCCGCAACGGCTGTCCCCATGATCATAAGTGACCAGTGGTCGCTGCTCTGCTTCTCTAAACCACCCCCCCCCCCAATTAATTATCAGCCACTGCGCTGTCCCCCACATCAGGGAACTAATCATATGTGACCTGCCGGTTCTTTAAATGAATTAGTTGCGTTCCGTGGCACTAGAAAATTATTAATAAAGGACATCAGTACTGTGCCCGGGCTGCAAGAACAAACAAAATAAACTTTGACTCACCTTCCTACGTTCCCTGGTTGCTCCGGTAACGGCCTCACACTGCTTCCTGGGACGGGAACATCACAGAGCCGTCAGTGCATCACCGGCCGCAGCAATGTCCCGCCTCCAGCCGGCTCCTTACATGAAAGTGTGCTCAGCCTATCACCGGCAGAGGTGGGACATCGCTGTGGCCGGTGATAGGCTGAGCACCGTCCCCAGGAAGCAGCATGAAGATCGCAGCAGAGAACAGTAAGACTGATACCAGTGCAACGGGGGAACATGGAAGGGGAGTAAGGGAGTCAAAGTTTATTTTGTTTATTTTTGCAGCCCCGGGTAAAGTACAGATGTCCTTTATTAATAATTTTCAGTGCCGCGGCACACAACTAATTCATTTACAGCGCCGGTGGGTCACATATGATTAGTTCCCCGATGTGGGGGACAGCGCAGCGGCTGATAATTCATTTGGGTGGGTGGGTGGGGGGGGTTAGAGAAGCAGAGCAGCGCCCACAGATCACTTATGATTAGTTCCCCAGCGTGCGTGTGTGTGTGGGGGGGGGGAAAGAAACGAATACCGTTAAATACCGTGGGAGCGCCATAACTTCCAAAAATACCATGATGTGCATTTTTGGTCATACCACCCAGCTCTACTCGCCCATTTATGACCTATGGAAAGTAATCTGTAGCAAAGGCTCAAGGCATGGTCTAGTTGAGGATTGAGGTTCGCATTTCCTCAGGGACTGAACTATTCCATTCCTTTACATTCTGACAGGTACACTTGAAGATAAATAAATTCAAACAATATTTTAAGTATCCTTCAGCTTCTATTACAAGGACATTGCTTGTTTTGCTCATTCTTAATGAGCAGAACTTGTAACAATGTTCCCTGGTGGATGTGCTCTTAATTATCCAGATTAGGCTTCTCAAGCATGAAAAAAAAAAAAAAATCTACTTACCCAGCAAAACATTGGAAATGTTATACTATAAATAAAACATTGCTGGAGAGATGGGAAAGGTGAGAGGTGAAGCACCATTGGGCTCCACCTGTTCCCCCTTGAGATATATACCATGCCATGATTGCAAGTGACGCAGTGGGTTCTGCGTGTAAATACTGCTCTCATTGATGGAGTGATCTGCCCTCGCTCTAATCCCCAGCTATAAATGCAAGCTCTCAGAAGTCTGTTATTACTTAGATCTGTAGAACGATTATCATTCCCGATAAACTCCCAGCAGTAAACTAACCTAGCCTGAAAAATCACAAAAAAAAACATGAATAAACATAAGTTTGAGGTCTCAAAATAATATTGCCACCAGTGCTGTATTAAGGACAGTGGAAATGCCCAATCTGCTGCACAACTATAAGTACAAGTCCCTGTCTTTCTAGTAAGTATGAGGTCTCACCACTCACGCCTCAGACACCGCAAGAAGAAGAAAAAAATCTCCTTGAAAATTATTGGAAAAGAGAAGCAATTTACCGGTATGGCTCTCCATTCCTCAGTAAGCTTTTATGTACAAGCTTTGGTCGGAAAACTATCAGTGGAGAAGATCATTGTTATCAGCAGAGATATGTGCAGTTATTTCGCCTCTTTACAATGTGTCTACAACCCAAGAGCAATTTGAAAGCCGGGTTTAGTGCTGATCACTAACAAATAAGACCAAGAATAAATTCTGCCAGGCAGGCTCCATTCGAGGTCTTGCTCTCCACATTTGTTTTAGAGAAGTATTCCTGGGCCAAACTACAAATTGCAGCACTGGACTTTCTGGGGTTCTTGATGCCTGATGAAGATCCCAGTTTGGGATTGAAACGCGTTGCAATATCATAAAATATTAACCCCACACATACTGGGAGAAGCACCTTCATTCAGAGGAACCACTTTCTATATGCTCGTATCATTCCCCTACCGGACTGATTGACGTCACCCCCAGGAGTTCCTCATGGCAGCCTTCCCACATCTTTCTCTCCAGACGCTACTGTAGGTGTTGTGCCCTAGGTGTTGTTTTTTCATTTATATTTCTGGTGTTCTTAGGACTGGGCTATATCATGGGTTCAAAGTTATGAAATGGTGTATTGTTGCACAGCGAAAAGTTGAAGAAACATTTTAAAGGCTGTATATATAATTAATAATAGTGTTTATATGTACTGCTTTATCACAGGTGAATTAGGAAAGCAAGGCAAAAGTTCAGGTGATATTATCAGTGTCTCAACCCAGTGTCTTTAAGAAGATCCAGCACCAAGGTAAGACAAATAGGGTGGAATTTATCTTTGTCTCTGTAAATCAAGTTATTGTTGCTTTTGTTTGCTGGCACATACGTCATTTGTACTTTCCCCAAGTTTATCAAAAAGGCTCATGTTATTGATGAATAGATAAAACAGTAAGTCTGGTTCAGGCTGGAGTGATATTAAGCCAAAATTAGCAAAAATGTTAAAGGGTATTCCGGCTTTATACATCTTATCCCCTATCAAAAAGGACAGGGGATAAGATGTATGATCGCAGGGAACCCCATGATCTCAGTGCAGCCCCCGGCATTCTGTGCCGGGCGCTGCCTCCGAGACATGGCATCACAGCCATGCCCCTCCCTCGTGAGGGACCCCTGTGATCTTACATCTTATCCCCTGTCCATTGGATAGGGGATAAGATGTATAAAGCTGCAATAACCCTTTAAAAATTGACTATCATAAAGAGTTTAAAAAAAAGTTGTAGCAAAAAAACTGTACATACAATTTAAAATTCTCGCCTTAAACATAACTGAATCCATTAAAAACTTACAACCTAGGGGTCCCTGTAATAATTCATTTCCAGCTTGCAAGGCTCTTTGTTGTTTCCAAGTCTGATCACGGGAGTTCAACCTCTGGGATCCATCACATCCTCAAATTTGAGGACCCGAGCCTCCATTAGAATGGACAGATGGTGTATTTTATATGCTTGCTTTTTTTTATTTCCATATTGTTAAAATAATTTAAAACTGAATAAACAGTTATTCAGTTGTGAAGTAGTAAGCACAAGTGCACATTTCTGCTCCATTCTTACAGGAGAGTCAGGTCCCCAAGGTCAGACCCACTGCGATCCTGTGGACAAAGGATTGACTTTTAATGATGGGACAACCCCTTTAATGTGTACACTAATGGAATAAGACCTACCAATGGAGTTTGATGGACAAAAAAAAAAAGCTGTATGGAGTATTCCAGGCAAAACCTTTTTTATATATGTATGTATATATATATATATATATATATATATATATATATATATATATATATATATATATATATATATCTCAACTGGCTTTGGAAAGTTAAACAGATTTGTAAATTACTTCTATTAAAAAATCTTAATCCTTCCAATAGTTATTAGCTTCTGAAGTTTTCTGTCTAACTGCTCAATGATGTTATCACGTCCCGGGAGCTGTGCATGATGGGAGAATATCCCCATAGGAACTGCACAGCTCCCGGGATGTGAGTCATCAGAGAGCAGTTAGACAGAAAACAACAACTCAATTTCAGAAGCTAATAACTATTGGAAGGATTAAGATTTTTTTATAGAAGTAATTTACAAATCTGTTTAACTTTCCGGAGCCAGTTGATATATATATATATATATATATATAAAAAAAAGTTTTGGCCTGGAATACCCCTTTAATCAAATTTTTAATAACCCCTTTATATGGTACATGGAAAGGCTCAGATCCCAATTGACCCTAAAACCAATCCAGACAGTAAGAGAATGTGACAAATGAATACACATATCAATATTTTCATTACAGAGGTTTTCCCTCAATTAAAGTTATTTTGATAGAGGCCACTGGGACCCCCGTTAAACCCCAGAACTTAGGAGAAATGTCCCCTACAATGAAAGCATTGGACTGTGCATATGCAACAAGCGTTCAGTGTTTGTGGAGCAAAGTTAAGAAGCCAAACATTGCATAGCCCTGCTCCATTGAGAGCGGGGGACCCACCTGTCAGACCCCATTGGTCACCTAGTAATCCCCTATCCAGGTAACTTTAAACTATGGGATTATGACTTTAACACCTTAATACTAACGATGTCCCCGGATGATCTATCACTGTTGATGGTACAGAGAGCTTTCCTTTAGGCAAAATATGTCCCAATTCACCATATACATGGAGAATCAGCTTCATTAAACACTTTATTACACGTTGAGGAAGGAGATAAAAAAATAAAAAGTAGTAAACTGCAGCAAACTTACCGAGTTGATGCAACCCAACTCCTTGTTTAAGAGCCAAGGCAGGGACAATTTCCCTTCACCCCTGTAGCAGGACTGAATGCGTTCCTTAATTTTGTCCTTGATCTTCTTTAATGTGAAGAGACAGAGGACGGATTCTTTGGGTGGTTTGACTCTATTTTTCTGCCCCTGTGAGAAGACTGTGAAAAGAATGTCTTCCCTTTCTGAGATGCCCAATTCTTTGGCCAACCGTTTCCCGGGCTTACTCAGGTAGGCATCCTGTATAAGGCGATATTCCACACCATCCTTCATGCAACCTATAGGAAACTCCACATAAGAATAGAACTTCGGGTCATCCACACAAAGGCGGACTATCTTGGATGTAAAGAATTGTTCGCCAGTAGAATCGGGTGAAGTCAACTGTGTGTCCAGCTGTAGCGTCAAATAATAGACAAACTGCTCACTGCTGAAACTGTATACATAGTATATATCGAAGGTAGGAAACTTGGATAAGGTATCAGAGGGAATTTTCAGCTGTGATGACACAAATTCATCCTGGTAGACAAAGCCAAACATTTCTGCATTCTCTTCACTGTTCAAAAGTTTTCGACTGGAAAGTGTAGGAAAGTATTCTGACTTGCCATCAATAGGTGTTCCAACAAAAAGTTTGTTCTGACCATTGGGAACCTCAATAATTACTCCAGACATAGTGCCAGATTCATTGACACTGGAGAGGTAGTGCTCTTTACGATGATGGGGTTCTCCCAATTTAAAGAGGTCACCTAAACGGAGGAACTGGCAGATGCCCTGTGAGGCACTACCGCAGGCTATAAGCCGGTCCATTGAGTAGTCCACTAGCAGCAGCTTGTTAACATTATTTGTTGTGACAAGGCCATGAGGACAAGACTGGACGCTAGGTGGGGGGTAACACTTTTCATTGTCATCCACAGGTCCTGTAACATGGGTGCGTAAGAGTGTCAAGTTGCTTGAAAGTTTAAAAATCCTGTTGACAGCTCCCAAATAAACTTCCCCAGTTTTATTGTGCACCACCAAGTGAGTCAAGCTCCATTCACTTCCGGAAAAAGTTCTAAAAGACTTGGGGGATCCATCACCTCCAAGAAACCCGGAACCCCCCAAAAATAAAAAGGTCCATAAATGTAACGAAAAGGGTTTTTTAACCTGAACCAACATTTTCAAGAATAATATTATAACAAAGAAAAAAATAAATTAAAGGATTTTTTTTTTTGGGGGGGGGGGGGGGGGAGGGAGGGTTTAATAAAAGTAGGGGTTATTAAACTGTATTTCCACTGAAAGCTTCATTTAGGGCATGGTGCTAAAATTCAGCCGGGATATACCTGCAAAAAGAAGAAAAAAAATGTTAGAATAATTGTCAAAAGCTGTTTTTTTTGTTTATACTCATATTGTTGTGTGAATGACAAAAATAAAACAAAAGTGCATTCATTAAGAAGGGGCAGAAAAGTGCGCTAGAGTAGATGTGCTCCTTTCTAAGGCATGATGGGAAGAATGTTCCAAATATAAAGATGTCATGTCAATCACCCTAATATAGTTAATGTAATTTCAGCAGTAGTGGATTACATCACTGGGATGAATAAACTGATAACCTGCCATTTCTTTACTCCAGCACGGATAGGAAATAGTCACTCTGCAGTGTATACATTCCTAGGACAAAGAACAGAGTGGAAATTTATCAACGTCTGCCCTCCATTCCCACCTGACTACAAAAACAAACCAGTGCAGCCAAGCAGAGCTGCAAGAAGAGCAGCACCAAGTCTGTGCTGTGAACAAGAACTTCCTACCCGGAAAGTACACTGTCCTCACAGACATCCATCCTACTGGGCTCGACCAAGAGTTCCTCCAATTGTTTAAATTGCCAGCTACAGATTTGGCTATCACTAAGGGAAAAACCTTAAAACCTAAATTTAAAAAAATGAAAATAAAGAAAAAATTTGGATTTTCAAAATTTCCAACATTGTCAGGACTTGTTCAATTTTCACAATTGAAATTTTTTGCTAATTTATTTTTCTACCATAGCTAATCACTGAAGTTACAACCTCAATTCTGACCATGATTTTACAGACATGGCACCAGCAGCAATTCAACACATGTAGGGTCCTAATTTTACATCTGCACATGTAAACTGTGTCACTCCCCTTTACATATGAGCGTTGTCCGGCGGCGTTTCCTGAGCACTGTAGAAAAAGCATCAGAGGGAAACTTATTGTAAAACGGATCCCATTCATTTAAATGGGGTACTCCACTGGCCAGTGTTCCGGCTGCGATCGGGACATTTAGTTCCGAACGCTGTGTGCGCGCTGCGGGGGCCAGCCACGCCCCCTTGTGTCATCAGGCCACACCCCCTCAATTTAATTCTATGGGAGTGGGCGTGGCGCACCCTCCCATAGCCTTGCATTGAGGGGGCGTGATCTGACGTCATGAGGGGGCGTGGACGGCACGCACATCGTTCGGAACTAAATGTTCACTGGCCAGTGGAGTACCCCTTTTATAAGGGACAGTTTTCATTCATTCGGCATCTCAAGACAGACGCCTAATGGTGGAAGGTGCCAGACAGGGGAAAACATATATATAGAAATAGACAGACTGGAAATTGCACTTAAAAAGTTCTTTATCTCCAAATTCATCCATGTACAAAACAGTAGAGAGATATACAGAACATAATCACCCGGTGCTCAATAGACTGCTCAGAGGTTATTCCACTCTGTGTCTTCAGAACCTTCCATCCCCGACTTGCTGCTTGCTGGACGGTGTGTTCCTGGCCATGTGGACGCTAATTCTGAGGGGGTGTGGAAACGCTCGCTGGCATGCGAGCTGCTGGACGTTTCAGGAGTCTCCTCCCTTTCTCAACATAGTTCCTGTGCACGTTGAGAAAGGAAGGAGACTCCTGAAACGTCCAGCAGCTCGCATGCCAGCGAGCGTTTCCACACCCCCTCAGAATTAGCGTCCACATGGCCAGGAACACACCGTCCAGCAAGCAGCAAGTCGGGGATGGAAGGTTCTGAAGACACAGAGTGGAATAACCTCTGAGCAGTCTATTGAGCACCGGGTGATTATGTTCTGTATATCTCTCTACTGTTTTGTACATGGATGAATTTGGAGATAAAGAACTTTTTAAGTGCAATTCCCAGTCTATGTCTATTTCTATATATATGGTTTACTACACTCAGGAGACGGAGCCCTGAGATAGACATAGGGAAGCCACCCATTACGTGCACACCTGTGGTCTGATTATGTTGAGAAGTTGAGACAGGGGAATACACCTTGCTGTGTATCCCTCTCAGGCATGCACAATTGCTAAACGCCGGATCCTAAACAACTCATGCACTTTTGACATCAGTTGTGGGGAGTGACAAGCGCCACATTTTGGACACACCTCTCAGTTAAAGTTACAGGAGTGCCAAAATTCTGGTGTAAATCTATGGTGCACAGTAAGCCAACTAATAATGGGCATAAACTTAACATGGACAGTGTACAAATATGACAGATTTATCAATCAGCCTGAGCCATTCTGATAAAGATAATTGATTGGACCATTTAAGTAAATCTGGACTGAAGAGTTAGAACTTGAACAGATACATCAGAATTGCTGCGTTACAATCCATGCACATATACTGCAACAAGTAGTCTCACCACCCAGCAAGATTCGAGGGACGTCATTTCATGTCAGAATGAGAACGAATAATGGCCACAAAGAACTGAAGCTGTCCACTTATCTACTATCTATACCACAGAGCAGAGTATTTATAAGACTTCAAAGCACAAGGCACATTTGTTTATAACTGACGCTGTCCCTTTAAGAGGCCTCAAGTTTCCAGAAGTCAGGACAACTTAGTCTGAAATATCTGTGACTGGTTTGTGTCAGAGTCATAGAGA
Organism: Hyla sarda; assembly: GCF_029499605.1. Lineage (NCBI taxonomy): Eukaryota > Metazoa > Chordata > Amphibia > Anura > Hylidae > Hyla > Hyla sarda. The sequence continues at coordinate 121,353,952 of NC_079194.1, read as the reverse complement.
AGGCAAGTTTACATGATACATACACACCAGTCTAAACTGGGTACGAGGACTGTGAGACCATTTAATTGCCAAAGTATTACAGATCTTGGCATACACAGAAAGCAAGGCACCAAGGTAAAGATGCTAGAACATATCTTGTCCAGAAACAGTTACAGCACCAAAAACACAAAAATCCATACTGGAGCTTGTAGTTATCCGAAAGTTTTAGATACGTACAAACTCATCACTCTATACCAGTGTTTCCCAACCAGGGTGCCTCCAGCTGTTGCAAAACTATAACTCCCAGCATGACCGGACAGCCAAAGTCTGCTGGGAGTTGTAGTTTTGCAACAGCTGGGGGCACCCTAGTTGGGAAACACTGCTCTATACTAATTCTCCATACCACCACATCAGCCAAGGATGCATGCTGAGCCCAAACACAATTAGATTGGCCTAAAAAGATTACTATTCCGAAGCGCCAGGATCTCCTATTCACCAAGCGTCACCCCCGACAAGTTGTCCCTCCAGCCGAATGCCAAAAAATTAAAACCTCATTGGTTCAATCACAAAACAAACCATGTGAACTGGAGCGACGATTTATGAGGAGTCCAGGATTCTCTGAATTACATTGGAGATATTAAATCACACGAAGCCGCCTGTAATGCTGCAGTAAAGTGAAGAATTTTAATACCAAATCATTTGCCTATCGGCATCGCTCAGGCCTCAGCCCTTGGATAGAAATGATTGAGGACCAGAGATGTGGGTGGAACTTTCCATCAGGATGGTTTCAAATAAAAGGCAACGGAAACAGAGGAAAAAGTCGAAAAAAACTGAAAAGACATAGCGGCACCGGTGAAGTCTGCCAACAGACTTGGAAAAAAGGGCACAAACCTGGGGAGACCAGGAGCCAGGGTCAATACTAAGGTACAGAATAGGGATTGGGGGGCTGGGTTCTATTTAGGGTGCCCCCACATACTCATCTCCAATAGTACAGATATAGACCACGACTGAAGTGACGCTTCTGACACACAGATTCCGCAAACTACAGATGTGAATGAGGGATGCCATCACCTACTTGACACATCCAGTAAAAGGGTTAACACTATTATGGAATATTAAGTAGTTATGCCATAATACAGTGTTTTCCAACTAGTCTGACTCCAGCTGTTGCAAAACTACAACTAGCAGCATGCCCAAACAGACGAAGGTTGAGATCTCCATCCCATCCATTACTGCAAATGGATTAGTACTGTAGGATGTTACTAACATAAAACATGCCGAGGACAGTGGTGCGGATCTCCACATCACCTGCGCAGGTTCAATCCATAGACCGCAATGTCTGCGGAGCAAAGATCCACCACAACATTGAACAAGTTCAACATTCTGGCAGAATTTTTCGAGGGGATTTTCTGGGCGGAATGTGCGCCTCGAAAACTCAGCAGTGTGCACTGTGCAGCAGAAGGGCATTGCCAGCGGAATTTCTAAATGGAACTCCACTCGGAGTTTCAATCTGGACTTCTAGCTATATTCTTTCACATAGTAGGCAGTATTACAGTAATATTCTTGTATATAGAGGGCAGTATTATAGTAGTTATATTCTTGTACACAGGGGGCAATATTATAGTATATACATATTCTTGTACCTAGAGGGCAGTATTATAGTCGTTATATTCTTCTACATAGGGGGCAGTATTATAGTCGTTATATTCTTGCATATAGGGGCAGTATTATATTAGTTATATTCTTGTACATATGGGGCAGTATTATAGTAGTTATATTCTTGTACACAGGGGGCAATATTATAGTATATACATATAATTGTACCTAGGGGGCAGTATTATAGCAGTTATATTCTTGCACATAGGAGGTAGTGTTGTAGTTCTATTCTTGTACATAGGGGGCAGTATTACAGAAGTTATAGCTACCCAATAACTGGAATTATTTCATCATATCTGGATGATAGAGTTCTTATACAGTCACATTGCCATAAGCTTAACATGACAGATGTGATGCTTAATCGCATTTCATAACATGCATCCATTAAACTGATTTCCTGTAAGTTCTGTCAGCCAATTAAACAGTTCTGGCGCTCGGCCCTGGGACCCACATAAATAATATTCCTTTAAAAAAATTGCAGTTGTTTGTGTTCGGGTTTAATTATTAAATGTAATTTTGTTTGCAGGATTGGGAACAGGATCTGTGATTAGAGAACAATCAGCCCTATAAAATTATTATATAAATAACAAGGAAGCCTCTTGTAACAAAGGATTACATGAGCCGCGGCCGCCCGGAGCCCACACTACAGTACATTCATTTCCTGTATTAGGGCTTTTTCTGGGTCAGTCAAGGTCACAATTACAACCACAGCCTCCTCCTGCTTATGTATACAGACAGTTTGGATAGCGGTATAAGAAAATCGGGCATCATACCAGTGAGGTGGTCTGGAAGACCCCCAGCCGATAAAAAATGTTCTTCTTAACCAAAGGCATACTAGCCAACCATCCTGATTCTGCTGAAGCAATCTTACAAACTAGACAGCAAAAGAAGGGATGGGGGTGTTTAAGGTCCTTATTTTGGTTTTCTAAAAACCTACAAGTGTGGTATTATGCAGAGGTTTTTTTTATGGAAAAATACTGCAGCTTTTGTGGCAGTATTTTTAATTCAAAAGGAATCAAAAGCATACAGGAAGGACTTTTACACAGGCCGATTATCGGGTAAATGAGCATTCCTAAAAACGCTTATTCCCAATAACTGGCCCTTGTAAAAGGATGTATTGTGTGGCTACTTAAATTATGGTTGTCGGCTGCACATCGCCCTGTGTAAACAGGTGATATGCAGCAAACAGTTATAAATGTAATGGGCCTCACAAACAATGTATTGATCTTTAGAGCCCAACCGTACAGCTGATAGAGACCAGTGCTCATCATTTGCAGCCTGTCGGCCCATTATACTTCTGTTGGAGCCATTTCTGGCTTTGACTAAAAAAAAAAACACTGCAAGAATAACCAAAATGACACAAAAATGGGTGGTCACTTGTCTTCTGGGAACAAATAATTCCTATTCTTAGGACTAATGAAGGCCAGATCCCTAGTAGATGATACATGTAATTATTCGGCCATAAAGGTCTATGATGTAAGAACCCTGGTAATGTTAAATAATTGTAGTTTATTACAAGTAAAGCGTGTATACAATGAAAATCTGCTCCCCCTGCTTTAGCATTTAATAGTATTGGTAAGCCATACTATCAACAAAAGGGACAGATATCTCCTACCACATGAATGATTTCATTCCATAAGTCATTTATAAGTGCTCATGTAAGGTCCTGCCAAGAGTCCCAACAGCACAAAACTAAAGCCACAAACACTAAAGGAATTGAGATCTTATTGTCCCTTATATACCGGGACCATATGCGATCACTGCTAATCAATGAAGAACAGAAGGTGTCCTAGAGAAACAAGGAGCTGGTGAGGCGTTTCAATATGTTCTCTGGACTCCGCTCTGAAGTCTGTGGCCAAGGAAAAGAAGCCGTAAATAGATCATGAATTCCTGGTGATGTGCTCCGGAAAAGGGACAGCTTCCTGCTTATCCGGGATCAACAGGCAAAAATAAGATGGCTCAACAATGTCAGCCTTTACTTGTGAAAAGGGGTCACAAGGCTTTCAGACCCCACTACCATTTATCAAGGAGATGATAGTCCAATCGGGTCTTATTTCAAGGAAAATACCCTGACTATTAAAAGTAAATGTATCACCTAATGCTTTGTTTTTTCCTGAGCCAGATACTGAAACATCTTTTTATTTTCTAATTTTTCTTTTTTTGTAGATAAGTAAGGGGGACAACTATCTTGCCCCAGCTGTTTTTAACAGTATTTATAGAAATGCTTTACAGCAAGCCTCACGGCCAAAGGCAACAATAGACTGAAACCGTCCCATTAACTTGAATGGGAAAGGAGTCTGGGCATGCTCTGTGACCTTTTCAAAGGTGATTCTACAGGGAGGCAGAGGTTTATTTGTTAGCAACAGCTATTGGGTGTACCTATGTTATGGATAGACTGGTGTCACATTTCACAATAATTCTGTCTATGATGATGAGAAAGGCACTGCTGGAGAGTAATCTCTACGGAACTGGAAGTGACAGGTTAGTTTTAGGCATAGTGGCCAGAATTGAAACTGCAAGATTTATTTGAAAGGGTTACCATTATTCTGACCAGCTGCAATCTTGTTTCCTGAGACTAGCACCAAAACTCTCCTGATCAGATAGACTAGATTTGGGCAATTGGATTGCACTTTTAGTTTCACCTACATCCTGCCGCTGGCCAGTATCCAGATATAGACAGTAAAATAGAAAATTAGAAACTGACCAAAAATTACTAAATAATATAGCGAACATAAAAATGTAATTCAAACAATAGGTCGTTTTCTGAGACCCCCACCAATCCAGAAAATGGGGAAAAAATGTCCTTGGACTCAATAGTGCATAAAATGCGTGCGCAGTTGGTGCCCAACTGTACCAAGAAAGGCCCACAAGATCTGCTGATTTCTATAAGCTCTGTCCTTGCAGTCTAGTCATGGCATTTCTGAAAGTCGCTTCCCCATTTTTTCTGCTTCCAAAACATCGCCTTCAACAGCTGACTGTTCATTTCCCCCCAATATATCTCACCCCTTGCCAGGCGCCATCATCATGAGATAATCAATGTTCTTCATTTCACCTGTCAGTGTAGACACCCCAGTCAGTGCTTGGACCATTATGGCTGACTGGGGTGTATACACCCAGGCTCAAACGTCACATCCCGTATCAATTCTATTCACACAACAAAATATCTTCCATCCTTTCCACACCTTGGATAGCGAGGTAAGTAAGCGCATACAAGTAACATAATCCTGCAGGTGCAGCAGCTCACTTACCACACCCCGGAGAACTCCACAGGCAGCAGATTCATAGAATACAATTGGTATATAATTAGCTGGAGCAGGTATGTTAATGACCGCGTCTACTCCGCGCAGCCGTTGGCAATGAAAAGTAATGCCGTACACCTTATTAGGATGTGGAACATGTCAGAGATTTGAGATCAGTTGTGAAACAGATGAAGGAAAGTCTTTAGGAAAAAATAAATCATTGCTGCAGGTAGCACTCCCGATTTCCTCTACCTTTTAGAAGTTTACAGGAATAAAAACTATAGAGAGACCTGGCGCGTGCTTTAAAGGGGTTGTCTGTTTTTTTCTAATCCTCTATTGTTAGCAGATGCTAGCTGGGAACCTATTACCTGGAGCGATTTATAGGTTGAACAAGCCAATATCATCCTGTGTAACAGGACCAGCGATCAGCAGACTAGTGATCAAACACTCGTTCGTTGGCTGAACATTTTAAATTCTTTATAATATTTTTTAGACTAAACAAATTTTTGTAAGCCGCACATCTCCCTATTTAAAAAGGGATGTGTGGCCAACAAATGATGGAAGTATCCAACAAAACGCTTGCCCAGCACCACCCACATGAGGAGTCTTGTTAAAGGCTCCATATAGGAGCACCGGACATTTACATCAGGTCACCTAATAGGGCACTTAGTCCAACTACTGGGAGTCTTAGTAACCAGCTGTTATATGTATAGGAATTCAGCAGCAAGTGTTAAATTTCCTTGCAGTGCCACCACGTGTGAAATGAAGTATTACACTGTGTCTACTAAAATCAACAGCTGTGCTTGTAACACATGGACACAATGGGGGAGATTTGTCAAAAACCTGTGCAAAGGAAAAGTTGCGCAGTTGCCCATAGCAACCAACCAGATTGATTCATTTTGCAGAGGCATTGTTAAAAAATGAAAAACACGCTGATTGGCTGCTATGGGAAACTTTTCCTTTGGACAGGTTTTGATAAATCCCCCCAGTGGGTCCTCCAATAAAGCGTCATTGTAGCCATTCTCTGCCAGGATAGTGGGATCCATTTCTCAAAAGAGGATACCTCCACCTCTAATAACTCAATGCTATAATAAGGTATTTGAAACGAAGTTTTATAAACCAGACAACCCCTTTAAGGGGTTATCCAGTCTTGGAGTGTACTTCACGGCCTAGACTCATCCCCACTGCTCGTAGAAAGACAGTCTATTGAAGAACGCTCTTCAATAAAAGTGAATGGGAGACACGTAAACTGCTGCTCAGTTTAGCATACAGAGAATTGCATGGATTGACACACTGCAACGGGGTGTCAGCTGTGTGAGCAGGATTTGGTGATTTTTCAGGCTCAAAAAGTAACCAAGGTATGTTAGATAAGTGCCAAACTTAAAGCTACAATTCTATATACAAGAATACAAGACATCCTCCTTAAAAGGGGTACTCCAGTGGAAAAAAAATTTTTTTTTCTTTTTTTTTAAATTAACTGGCGCCAAATAGTTAAACAGATTTGCAAATTACTTCTACCGTATTTAAAAATCTTAATTCTTCCAGTACTTATCAGCTGCTCTACACTACCGAGGAAGCTCTTTTCTGTCTGACCACAGATGCTCTCTGATGACACCTCTGTGCATGTCCGGAACTGTCCAGAGCAGGAGCAAATCCCCATAGCAAACCTCTCCTGCTCTGGACAGTTCCTGACATGGACAGAGGTGTCAGCAGAGAACACTGTGGTCAGACAGAAAAGAAATTCGAAAATAACTTCCTCTGGAGCATACAGCAGCTGATAAGTACTGGAAGTATAGAAGTAATTTACAAAATCTGTTTAACTTTCTGGCACCCGTTGATTTAAAAACAAAAAAAAAAAAACAATGTTTTCCAGCAGATTACCCGTTAAAGGGGCACAGATTCATGGTGGTGGGCTCTATTGTTTTAGGATCAACAGTCTATAACAGTGGTCTCCAACCTGCGGACCTCCAGATGTTGCAAAACTTCAACTCCCAGCATGCCCGGACAGCCAAAGGCTGTCCGGGCATGCTGGGAGTTGTAGTTTTGCAACATCTGGAGGTCCGCAGGTTGGAGACCACTGGTCTATAACATCAGTGTCTATGATCCGTGGTCTCCAAACTCCAACGGCTGTCCGGGCATCTTGGAAGTTGTAGTTTTGAATCAGCTGGAGGTCCACAGTTTGGAGACCACTGCTATAGATCATGTTCTATAGGGGTCAACTGCAAGACTTGTGCAACAATTTCTATGGGAAGGGGGGGGGGGAAATGAGGCAAATGCTGAATTACGTAAACAGTTGAGACTAAACACTAGAGATGAGCGAACTTACAGTAAATTTGATTCGTCACGAACTTCTCGGCTCGGCAGTTGATGACTTTATCCTGCATAATTAAGTTCAGCTTTCAGGTGCTCCGGTGGGCTGGAAAAGGTGGATACAGTCCTAGGAGACTCTTTCCCAGGACTGTATCCACCTTTTCCAGCCCACCAGAGCACCTGAAAGCTGAACTAATTTATGCAGGATAAGTCATCAACTGCCGAGCCGAGAAGTTCGTGACGAATCGAATTTACTGTAAGTTCGCTCATGTCTACTAAACACCATTGGTCAAGCCCTAGTCATATTCTGGTACGAAAAAATTCTCTTAACAGTTTCTGCAGCCTGGAAATGATATCCTAGATTCAGCCAGAAGACTTTGTCCACCTGGTGCTTCATGAACTTATTGTCCACCAACCTTCCTCCTCTGTTGGTTACAAATGGGTAAGGTGCAGAAGTCAGTAAGCGAAACAAAAGGGGGGCGGTGTGGGGGGGGGGCGGTGTGGGGGGGTTTAGTCATTTATTGGTTTAGTCACTTATTGCTTTACAACATAGCCACTTGCTTGCCTGTAATATCAGCCGCTTATACGCACATGAAAGAAGATAAAAATGCAAAACTCCAGCTGTTAAATCATCTCACAACACGCACAGCTGGGCCAGCAACCCGGCAATGTCTCGCTCACAATCGGAGCAAGTTGCTGTATTATTAAGTCTCTGCCACTTTTGTCTGCATTGATCCCCCCCCCCCCCCCCCCCCGCTCCATCCATCTATTCAGGAATATCAAGGGACTATTGATCAAGCTGGGTCCCCGCTCATTAGCAGCCAGGAACCCGCGCTCTGATTGGGTATTAATTAATACTTCTCGAGGACGAGGGGGGTGGGGGTAATTACCAATTCTTCATTAATAACTTCGGAGAACTGGAAACTTTTTCTAAAGAACAGAAAGTTAAATGTTCATTCACTGGTTACATGGAAATGTATTGATGCCATCCTAAGGTCAGCATAAAACTAGAACAAAGAGGCAAAAATGGCACCAAATTTATCAGTGGGGTACGCGGTATGATAAATCTAATGCATTAAGCTAGATATAGTAAACACACTACTTCTAGGTGTTCTGCGTTAAAGAGGTCATCTAAGGACTTTTTCTTGTATGTCTAAAAAGTGGCAAGGCTGGGCTAAATAAAAAGGAAAACAAAACAAAAAAGTTAGTAAATAAGTAAATAAAACAAACCTATACTCACATGCCTGATACCCCTGCACACAGGGGTTAAGTTCTGGGGGGGGTTAAGGGTGGGAACTCGTCGAAGATTTCCATTCAAAGGCTGGTCCTGCAGGACTCTTGCTAATGGAAATGGTGTTCCTGCTGTGGAAAAAGTGCAGGAACTCAGTTCCCACACGTTCCTGTAGGACTTGAGCTCTGCCTGCTCAGCTTCCTTGTCTGTCTTGACACAAGGTAGTATCTGCTCAGCCAACCATTGCTTCAGGTCCCCACAGGTTGACCGCCATTTTCTTGCATTGAGAAAGAGATCAGGAATTGCAGAGACATGGGACTTGGTAGCATCAAAACAGAGGCGGGGAAATTGGGCTTGTGAGTTAAGTTTTTTATTTTTTATTTAGACAGACATAAAATTTTGTTCCTGGACAAACCAACCTCAATGCCTAAGGAGTTAAAATTTACCTCACATAATAACTACATATACAAAAACACCCTGTCCTACCCGGGGAGGCCCAGCAAGGAGGAAACACACTCTGCATATTTTCTTCTAGCTCACGTATTGACAATCCAGCAACCAACCCAAAGGGCTTCTGTGTAAACGTAGAAGTACTTCAATTGTAATTCTTAAGAAATCTGCCCAAATAAGGGAAACCAATATTAATAATCCTTCTGCCAAGTAGTATGGATACTGTACCACCACCAAGACTGTGGGAGCACATAATGGGTGTAAAGGATTTACTGAGCTGAATCCGACCAGAGGCCACCACAGGATGGGCAGAGAGGGAAGGTTTGTTGGGACAACCATCGTTTGCTAAAAGGACATTTAGAACAATTGTTTTTTAGTGAGAGTGGTTCCACAAAAAGAGCGTAAAGTAGATTGTGAGGCCCAATAGAGGACTGGGGCCGATAAGGGTGAAAGCATATTAGGTGGAGATGCAGAGTTAGCAAATAGATGACAGCATAGCCTTGAAGGGGTACTCCACTGACCAGCATTCAGAACACTTCGTTTCTAACGCTGTGTGCGCGCTGCAAGTGTCGGCCACGGCCCCTTGTGATGTCATGCCACGCCCTCTCAATGCAAGTCTATGGGAGGGGGCATGTGCTGCCACGCCCCCTCCCTTAGACTTGCATTGAGGGGGGGTGTCGTGGCATCACGAGGGGGCGTGGCCAACTCCCCGCAGAGCGCGCACACACAGTGTTCGGAATTAATGTTTCGAATGCTGGTCAGTGGAGTACCCTTTTAACTTTATGCAACTCAGACCTCACATAAGGTCAGCACACTATCCCTCTGAAATACTCTGTACTGCTGTGGGGTCTCTGATAAAATACTGTAGCAAATTTGACAAGACCAAAAAAAAAAAAGTCTAGGTAAAAAGGTTAGGACTTTTTTTTTATACAGTTTTTTACATTTGTGACATGAAACATAAAAATTGTAGCTTGCCAAGAATTAAAAAAAAAAATGTTTTTTTTAAACAAAACAATATAAATCAGAGAATTATGGGAATGTTAAACAGTCATTTGGGGTTAGGCACATTTCATTTCTTTATATTTTCAGAAAGGTAATGGTCAGTGGAGAGAGAGTGAAAACATTTTCACAGGTCTGAAAAGGGCAAGAGTCATCTCTCTACGTTTGTGTTTCCAGCCATTTAATTTGGCCTTTCAAGTTAAAAACATGAGACGTCAGTCTTTGATGAACGCGAGGAGTGACAGAACAGCAGTATAAAGAGTAGCGATACATCCCCCTTACTAGACCTTCCTCTATCACAAGAGACCATTACCCAATAAAAATGGATCCCCCCAAGCAAATGCCGCTTTGAAGATTTCTTATTTCGCGTTTTCCCAAAACCTCAAATGTTACATTATAATCTGTCCTCTGCGCACAGTTAAAAAGGAAATGTATCTTCTGCCAAGACCCTCAATATGTTAACTATTCATTGATCGTCAATCTCCAGTTGACTCTACAATATCGTAACGGGGAAACTGCTTTAAAGGGGTTATCCAGGAAAAAAAAATGTTTTAATATATCAACTGGCTCCAGAAAGTTAAACAGATTTATAAATTACTTCTATTAAAAAATCTTAATCCTTTCAGTACTTATGAGCTGCTGAAGTAGAGTTGTTCTTTTCTGTCTAAGTGCTCTCTGATGAAGTGTCTTGGGAGCTGTCCAGAGTAGAAGCAAATCCCCATAGCAAACCTATTCTGCTCTGTACAGTTCCTGAGACAAGCAGAGATGTCAGCAGAGAGCACTGTTTCCAGACAGATAAGAACAACTCGTCTTCAGCAGCTAATAATTATTGGAAGGATTAAGATTTTTTTTATAGAAGTAATTTACAAATCTGTTTAACTTTCTGGAGCCAGTTGATCTAAAAGAGAAAAAAAAATAACATTTTTTTCCCCAAAATACCCCTTTAAGTTATCAGCCACATAGTTTCCATATGAACAGTCATATATGGTGCTCATCAGCTATTCTAATACTACGTGTAGAGATTTATGTAGGCTCAATAATACAACGTTATGAGGCCACACTGAGCCATATAAATATTACATTAGGGCATTGTAATTCATAAGCAGAAACAATATGATAAGTGTGCAGAAGCAAAGAAAACTTCAAACTATTAAGTGACCTTGCTTTCATACTTCACAGCTGCATTCACAATTCTGCAGACTTCAGCCAGAAAGTTAAACAGATTTGTAAATTACTTCTATTAAAAAAATCTTAATCCTTCCAGTACTTATCAGCTGCTGTATAATACAGAGGAAGTTATTTTCTTTTTGACCACAGTGCCCTCTGCTGACACCTCTGTCCATGTCAGAAACTGCCAGCAAATCCCCATAGCAAACCTCTCCAGCTCTGGACAGTTCCTGACATAGACAGGTGTCAGCAGAGCATTGTGGTCAGACTGAAAAGAACTATGCAACTTCCTGTGGAGCAGGATGATAAGTACTGGAAGGATTAAGATTTTTTTAATAGAATTTACAAATCTGTTTAACTTTCTGGCACCAGTTGATTTAAAAAAAAAAAAAAAAAGTTTTCCACCGGACTACCCCTTTAAACCAGAATTTTCAACCAAGATTCCCAAAATGACTGAATAAGATGGTGTGGGGGATGGGGAAACTCCTAAGAAATGCCACAAATCTTGCCGCAGATGACCTGCAGCTGTCTGATCATACAGCATATCAGGTGTCTCAGAGATATTCGGCCTAAGGTGTAAATGTGATACACTGATCTTTGTAGCCAGACAGGTCTAGATGACCGAGTAATTGATACTCATCTCCCACACATGACAATGTGGGAAATATGTCTGCAAATTCTGTATGGCTGGTGACCTATAAAGTAAAGGAGTATTAACCTCATCACCATGGGAGCAAACCTACAGGTGCAGCTGCAAGGATAACTCAACTAAATAATCACTTTAATAGGGTAATCACATTATAGAAATTAAATGGATTCTTTGTATAATATGAAATTGCATATTTTTCGCAATATACTTGATGAATTCAATACAATTCTCACTATCTCAGCTTGTTGTCATCCAATATGATCCTTAAACTGTTTACTATCAGGTAGTGCTGGGCGGTATGACCAAAAACGCATATCATGGTATTTTTGTAATGGCGGTCCCACGGAATTTAACGGTATCTCCCTCACACCCCCCCCCCCCCACTGGGGAACTAATCATATGTGACCCGCGGGCGCTGCTCTGCTTCTCTATACCCACCCCACCAATGAATTAGCTGCAGCACTATCCCCCACATCGGGGAGCTAATCATATGTGACCCGCAGGTGCTGCTCCCCCATCCTCCTGAGAGCCGCTGGCGCTTTAAATGAATGAGCTGCGTGCCACGGCGCTGGAAATGATTAATAAAGGACATCAGTACTGATTAATTTTACATATTCCTGTGCCTGGGCTGCAAAAATAAACAAAAACTTTGACTCACCTTCCTACGTTCCCCCGTTATCGGCATAACTGTTCTCCGCTACAATCTTCATGCTGCTTTCTGGGAACAGGAACATCACACTGCCATCAGCGTATCATGTCATGTAAGGAGCAAGCCGGCTTCTTACATGACAGCGCCCTCAGCCTATCACCGGCCGAGGCGGGACACCGTTTTCTTGTACTTTGGAGCGCCGCTTCCTTTTTTTGGATTGTACTTTGAGAAGGTTTGGAGTTTGAACCTATTGAAGCAGAGCACCCACAAAGGACTTGAAGTCCGTTAACAGTGCCCGCTCCCTCCTCTATCTTTGGTTATATACACACATATATACACACACACATATATACATTAAAATACAAATTTTTAATTATTTAAAACTGATCAGTATGCATGCAATATAAAGACATACCATATAGTCAACAAGTGTCCCCATAATGTTCACACCAAAAACACAATTATCAAATATAGTCCGTATCCAACATACCCAATGCACAATGTGTTAAGAATATTACAGGAGAGGGAACAAAGTCTCAACGCATTTCTTCTGGGGTAGTGCCAGGTTCATCAGGGAACAAATTACTGGGAAAGTTAAAGGACATGGCATAGGTAAGAGATAAACAAGAGGCCATGGGAGATCTAAAATATGGCATCAATAGAGCCTCCTACTCAGACCAGTGCCCTGGTTGTTCATTACAATTAAAGTACGGGTATTAGAGCTGTGTCCTACCGATAACATGGAAGTGCCATGCATGTTATTTTACTATCATTGTATAAGACAAAGAACTAATTATTTGGAATACTTAATTATGCAGCCATTGTTATACACATGCACAGAGAGGCAGATGGGGTTAAAAAGCTCAAACTTGAATGTTCACACCCTAACTATCACTCTGAATATGGAGTGATGGAAAAAACACGTTAATAATGAATGCTGACGACAGGCACGAAGACTCGTGTACACCTCAGATTAGCAGAGTCAGCCACAGAAGCAGGAGGGGAACGTCACGAGAGCACCAGAGTGGTACTAAATATTTCATATTACCAGCACTGCACAGCCATCACTTCACAAAATCTCTTCCCCTGGAGTATCTCTGTAGACTGCGTACAGGTTACAGCCTGCGTCGTTTACAGTCCTGTGACTTATGTACCCAGCCATTCACTCCATCACGGGAATCCAAGCGACTGATGGACGCAGCCAGAATTTTATCGCTCTCAGTAGTCGCCATCTCAGAAAAGTAACTAAAAATCAGGAAGCGCCAAGGTTATAGCCTGTATTTAGACAGCACATAGACGTTTAATTCCGGAATTACTAAACTGTATTAAGTCTGATTAGTATATAAAAAAATAAATAAAACTTGACTGCAATTTCTTAGGGCAGTGTTTCCCAACCAGGGTGCCTCCAGCTGTTGCAAAACTAGTTTTGGAGGCACCCTGGTTGGGAAACACTGTCTTAGGGCCTTATTATACAAAACAACTATTGGATAAAGAGGCTAGCAATCAGCAGACAGACAAGAAAACAATCTTTGTTCTGATCTGCCAAAAAAAAATAATAATTTAGACAAAAATAAAATATTTAGGGGAAAAAAAAATAGACCGAAATTCAGCACCTTGTGTATTACCCAGACGTACACTGCTCAAAAAAAAAAAAAGGGAACACTTAAACACAATGTAACTCCAAGTCAATGACACTTCTGTGAAATCCCACTGTCCACTCAGGAAGCAACACTGATTGACCATCAATTTCACATGCTGTTGTGCAAATGGAACAGACAACAGGTGGAAATTATAGACAATTAGCAAGACACCCCCAATAAAGGAGTGGTTCTGCAGGTGGTGACCACAGACCACTTCTCAGTTCCTATGCTTCCTGGCTGATGTTTTGGTCACTTTTAAAGACTGGCGGTGCTTTCACTCTAGTGGTAGCATGAGACGGAGTCTACAACCCACACAAGTGGCTCAGGTAGTGCAGCTCATCCAGGATAGCACATCAATGCGAGCTGTGGCAAGAAGGTTTGCTGTGTCTGTCAGCGTAATGTCCAGAGCGCTACCAGGAGACAGGCCAGTACATCAGGAGACATGGAGGAGGCCGTAGGAGGGCAACAACCCAGCAGCAGGACCGCCACCTCCACCTTTGTGCAAGCAGGAGCAGGAGGAGCACTGCCAGAGCCCTGCAAAATGACCTCCAGCAGGCCACAAATGTGCATGTGTCCAATCAAATGGTCAGAAACAGACTACATGAGGGTAGTATGAGGGCCTGGCGTCCACAGGTGGGGGTTGTGCTTACAGCTCAACACAGTGCAGGACGTTTGGCATTTAACAGAGAACACCAAGATTGGCAAATTCCCCACTGGTGCCCTGTGCTCTTCACAGATGAAAGCAGGTTCACACTGAGCACATGGGGCAGACGTGACAGAGTTTGGAGATGCCGTGGAGAATGTTCTGCTGCCTGCAACATCCTCCAGCATGACCAGTTTGGTGGTGGGTCAGTAATGGTGTGGGGTGGCATTTCTTTGGGGGGCCGCACAGCTCCATGTGCTTGTCAGAGGTAGCCTGACTGTCATTGGGTACGGAAATGAGGTCCTTAGATCCCTTGTGAGACCATATGCTAGTGCGGTTGGCCCTGGGTTCCTCCTAATGCAAGACAATGCTAGACCTCATGTGGCTGGAGTGTATCAGAAGTTGCTGCAAGAGGATTGATGCTATGGACTGGCCTGCCCATTCCCCAGACAAGAATCCAATTGAGCACATCTGGGACATCATGTCTCGCTCCATCCACCAACGCCATGTTGCACCACAGACTGCCCAGGAGTTGGCAGATGCTTTAGTCCAGGTCTGAGAGGACATCCCTCAGGAGACCATCCACCACCTCATCAGGAGCATGCCCAGGCATTGTAGGGAGGTCATACAGGCACGTGGAGGCCACACACACTACTGAGCCTCATTTGACTTGTTTTAAGGACATTACATCAAAGTTGGATCAGCCTGTAGTGTGGTTTTCCACTATGATTTTGAGTGTGACTCCATATCCAGACCTTCATGGGTTGATAAATTTGATTTCCATTGATCATTTGTGTGATTTTGTTGTCAGCACATTCAACTATGTAAAGACGAAAGCATTTGAGCAGTGTATGTATACCCTATATTAGGGTCCACATATGCAATAGACACCTCTTTACGATGGATGCTCAGCTGATGTAAATCATACATGCGCCTATTACCCTAAAGTTATAGGGGTAGCGAAGTAGATAGCAAAGTGGATAATAAAACACTTATGCGTTTTCGGAGTAGCCTCCCCTTCCTCAGACTGAAAGGCTTTCAATCTAAAGAAGGGGATGCTACCCTTAAAAATATATAATTGTTTTATTTTCACCAATAAATTCCTTCTCAGGATCTAAAGTATACACCGAAAGTCGCTCCCCCTCCCCCCCAGGATAAAATAAAATTATCTTTCGCCAGCCGCACATCTCCCCATGTTATAGGGGATGTGTGGCCAGCGAAATGATGGAAGAAGAGAACCGCAAGAAAAATCCAGCAATCGTTGGTCCACCCTTGTAATAGGCTCTAATTGATCAGGGCTCGCATTTTGTGGGAATTTACAGGTCCTTTACAGCCCTTAGGCATTGATATATATATTTATTGGCATGGGTCAAGTCCTGGGAAAAAAAAGTACAGGAACTCACCCAAGATTTCCACTCAAGGGCTGGTCCTGCAGTACTCCTGCTAATTGGAACGTTCCCACGCGTTCCTGCATGACTTGAGCCTTGTTTATTAGAGCCTCTATTGAAGACTGATTCACATATGACAGAAAAAGTTTTCTATCAAAATGACAAACACCTTAATGGAACCCGATGCCCCTCATTATAAGCTGAAGTGGTACATCAGGTAAAGCACTGCATGGAAAATGAAAGCAGTGACAAAGATGTAAACTAAGCCTTAAAGGGGTTATCCACCATAAAGTGATTTTAGTACTTACCTGCCAAAACTGGGTATTTCCTGTTGGATTTTGTTCTCTAAACTACATATCCCACAGTTCCATGCTTGAAAGTTTGAGATCACTTTCCTTCCTCCCAACACATCAGCCACCCCACCCATTGTTGTAACACAGTGTTTTCCAACCAGGGGGCCTACAGCTGTTTCTAAATTGAAGCAGGACAGCCTCCTCTGATACCTGACATCACTAGTCAGGTTCTCGACACACTGCAACCTGGGAAATCTCAAGACAGGAGTAATTTTGTGTGCTGTTAAAATAAATATTGGGGCGATAATCACAGAAGAATTGTGAGACCCCCATCACACACAGGTATAGACACTATATTATGAACTACAGCAACTTTACAGCCCCTGTAGCATAGTCAAATAAAAAATATTCCTGGAATACCCCTTTAAAGGGAACCAGTCACATCGAAAATTCAGTCCAATCTGCAGGCATCATGTTATAGACTAGAAGTAACTAAGCAGATTGATATATATAGTTTTATGGTAAAAGCTCCTGGTTAACATATCATTTATACATGTAAACCTCAGCTTATTCTGGGCCAAGTAGTCATGTGGGTGGTCCTTCATAGAGACTAACAGATATGTGTGTGTATAGGTGGGCATGTAGAGTGAGCTATAAATCACTAAGCAGGGCCGCCCACTTAAAGGAATACTCCAGCGAAAGTTAACTTACCTCCTATACACAGGATAGGGGATAAGTAGTGGTTGGACCCCAGCAATCTCTGGGACAGGACCCTGGTACTCTCACTGAGGAGCGGGAGTAGTCTACCGCTAGACGGCACACGCTCCATTTATATCTATGGGATGACGGATGATGCCGAGTGCTGTACATGTGTCTTTTCGGCCCTCCCATAGAGAACTGATCGCGTGCCATCTGCAGCATACACTCTTCACTGAGCGCCGGGTCACGTTTCAGAGATTATTGGGGGGGGGGGGGGCGGGCTTGGACACAGTGGTCTGATCACCCGCGAGCAGCTACTTATTCCCTAACCTGTGGTTAGGGGATAGGAACATTTTTGCCATGGTACTGATTTAACTACTTAGCCTAGAATGTGCAAAGTAGTCAAGAAGGTGAGCCTACTGAGTGATTGACAGCTCTTCACACATGTAAGCTTATACACAAAGATGGCTGTCAATCACCGCCCGCATAACTACTTAGCCCAAAATGAGCAGAGATCTACATAAAGTTATCATGGAAACTGTCCCACAAATCTACATATCAAACTACTCTGCTTTTACTGATCTATAACATGCAGCTTGCAATTTTGACAACATTTTATGTTCCTGAGAAAGCTGAGTGACAACGGATATGCCTGTCACCTAGCTTTACTAGGGTTTTCTGAAAGCAAATATCTTCAGCATTTCATTGTTGCACCCAGGAGTCTGGGTCATCTGGACAGCAATTCTACAGAAGGGTCAATGGTGAAAGTCACTCCGCTTTACCAGAGAAAATAAAGCAGCTATGAAAGGACCCGGGGGGGGGGGGGGGGGGGGGGGTTATCAAAACCTGTGCAAAGGAAAAGTTGCCCGTACCAACCAGCCGGGGATGCACGTTTAATTGAATATCACATATTTATACAATGGGGTATAAAGATGACACACCAAATCCACAGCACTCTCATATCATCAGATCAGTAATAGAAGAGCCCAATATGAATAAAGAACATTTATTATGTACCATCGGATTAGATGTAAGAGCCTTCACAGCCGCCGGATCAATAATTAATCTGCCGTCTATAACACTTTTCCCCATCACTCATCATAAGACTCTTCGGTTCTGTGTACTGCAGGATCCTCCATACCAGTGGCCTGGAAACAAAGCTTCCTCCGGTAGAATGCGGCAAGAGTGCTAGGACATCGCCTCGAGCAGTAATAGAATCTGCATCTCATACCAGAAACCTGAGCACCAGCTTCTAGTAAATAGTGCCCTGCTGGCCCTTGTAGTCCTACATAGCGCTGTAGCATTTGTGAGTTACATTTTCTACTCTGGTTTTTGTCTTTACACATGCCTTGTTTGTTAGGAAGATCATCCAACAATAAACTGATTATCAGCGTCTCAATGAACAACTGAGATCTGACATGGTGCTAGAAAGTATTTAATCTCCTATAACGGCACCATAAGAGAAATAAAGAATTACATGGACAGCATAAGCATTACATGGATGGGTCTAATTCTCCAAATTTAGAGACATTCATTGTAACTTCTCCCCATACATTAAAAGGGGTATTCCGGGTTTATATATCTTATCCCCTATCCAAAGGATAGGAGATAAGATGTATAATCGCAGGGGTCCCGCCGCTAGGGACCCCCGCGACCCCAGTGCAGCCCCCGGCATTCTGTGACGGTTGCTGATTCCAAGTCGGGGACATGACGTCACGGTCACACCCCCTCCATTCAGGTCTATTGGAGGGGGAGTGACTGCCATCACACCCCCTCCCATAGACCTAAATGGAGGGTGCGTGACGTCACGTCCCCGTCTCGGAAGCAGGGCCCGGGCACAGAATGCTGGGGGCTGCACTGAGATTACAGGGGTCCCTAGCGGTGGGACATCTGCGATCATACATCTTATCCCCTATCCTTTGGATAGGGCAGTGTCTCCCAACCTGGGTGCCTCCAGCTGTTACAAAACTACAACACCCAGCATGCCTGGACAGCCTTCGGCTGTCCGGACATGCTGGGAGTTGTAGTTTTGCAACAGCTGGAGGCACCCTGGTTGAGAAACACTGGGATAGGGGATGATATATATATATATAATAAAACTGGAATACCCCTTTAGGGTCTATTCACACATACATTATTCTGCGCAGATTTTCTGCTGCAGATTTCAATGTAAACTGAATGACTTAACACAGCTTGAAATCCTGCGCATCCAATCGGAGCAGAATACTGTTCGTATGAAGAGACCCTTAAGGGGTTATCCAGAATTAGAAAAATAAAGCTACTTTTATCCAAAAACAGTGCCACTCCTGTCTTCAGGTTGTGTGTAGTATTACAACCCCACCCCATTTACTTCAATGGAACAGAGATGCAATATCACACACAAACTGAGGAAAGGTGTGGTGATGTTACTGGGGGGGGGGGGGGGTTTAAAAAAAAAGCAGTTAACTTTTTCTATCCCTGGATAACCCCTATAAAGACTTTAATGCTCATCGTCAAGTTTTCCAAAGGATAAATAGCAACTTAAAATCAGCCCACGGTCACATTAACAATAAGACGAATGAAGGACTGATGTGAAGGGGGTTCCAGGCCTACTCTCTTTTCTCTAAATGTGCAGGTTTTCTTAATAGGAATCATCTGCCGCTGCATGAACATCACCAAACAAACATGCTCTCTAGATGGCTGACATCACATCGAAAGTATGTTCCATGTCAAACACTGGACCTCAACCAGGACAATGGAATTCTCAGGATCTCCGTGTGTAAGCAATTAGTCAAAAGCAGGAAAAACAGATTATAAATAGGCCAGAATCCCAAATCTAACCCCTAATATATACTCCCAATTATGGACATTTATCAACGGGTTTAGTCAGGTTTTCTTTACTATAATTGTCGCAAAATTGTCGCAACTGCGACTACACGATTTTTCGTGCGACATTTTGACTGGAAAGCGAGAAAAGCAAGTTTTCCTAAAATTTACTATGTAGTAATAATTTTAAAATGGACTACGGGTAGTCAGGTATTTATTAACTGCGACAGTCGCAACCGCGCAAAAAAAAGTCGCAACAGCGTTAAAAATTGACTAAATTTACTCCAGCTCAAACATGGAGCAGAAAAAGCTACTACCAAAGTAAAAAAGGAAAAATTGCTTACGTAAAAGAAAATTATCAACAGGCTGAAACCAGTTGATAAATACGTCGCACATAAGCAAAAAAAAAGTAAGGAAAAAATTACTAAAAAAAAGAATACATAAGCAAACATTGATAAATGTCCCTCAATGAGAATTGTAGTCTCCAATATGATGTCCACCAAAGTCTCCCAATGACATTAAAGGGGTATTCCAGGAAAAAAACTTTTTCTTATATCAACTGGCTCCAGAAAGTTAAACAGATGTGTAAATGACTTCTATTAAAAAATTTTTAATCCTTTCAATAATTATCAGCTGCTGAAGTTGAGTTGTTGTTTTCTGTCTGGCAACAGTGCTCTCTGCTGACATCTCTACTTGTCTTGGGAACTGCAGAAGAGGTTTGCTATGGGGGATTTGCTTCTAAACTGGGCGGTTCCCGAGACAGGTATCATCAGAGAGCACTTAGACAGAAAAGAACAACTCAACTTCAGCAGCTCATAAGTACTGAAAGGATTAAGATTTTTTTAATAGAAGTTATTTACAAATCTGTTTAACTTTCTGGAGCCAGTTGATATATTAAAAAAAAAAAGTTTTTTCCTGGATAATCCCTTTAAATAAGGCCAGCCTATGGGTTGTTCTTATATGTACACCATATGGGAGTGGCAGATTACCCTCCAACTGACACATAGTAAAAGAAATAGAACAAAACAGAGTATCACCTCCTTCATTAAAAGGGGTCCTCCGGTGGTGAACATTTTTTTTTTTTTTTTTTATTAATTGGTGCCAAAAAGTTAAACATATTTGTAAGCTGCTGTATGCTCCAGAGGAAGTTGAGTTGTTCTTTTCTGTCTGACCACAGTGCTCTCTGCTGACACCTCTGTCTATGTCAGGAATTGTCCAGAGCAGGAGAGGTTTTCTATGGGGATTTGCTCCTTCTCTAGACAGTTCCCAATACAGAAAGAGGCATCAGCAGAGAGCACTGTGGTCAGACTGAAAAGAAATTCAAAAAGTAAAGAACTTCCTCTGTAGTATACTGCAGCTGATAAGTACTGGAAGGATGAAGATTTTTAAATAGAAGTAATTTACAAATTGTTACTTTTCAGCACCTGTTGATTAGAAGAAAAAAAAGTGATTTCCACCTGAGTACCCCTTTAAAGAGTTATCCAGGATTTAGCTTACTTCTGGAAAACCTCTTTAAGGGGCAGAGGACCTTTTCTACTTTTCCATACTCCATATTCCTTGAAAAACACTGATCTACCAGCTGGTTGCTTTTTACCTAACATTGTGGTGCCCCATCCTCTGAAGGTTTACACCAGTGGTCTTCAACCTGCAGACCTCCAGAAGTTGCAAAACTACAACTCCCAGCATGCCCGGACAGCCGTTGGCTGTCCGGGCATGCTGAGAGTTGTAGTTTTGCAACATCTGGAGGTCCGCAGGTTGAAGACCACTGGTTTACACCAATAATCGCATACGCTAACCAGAGCTGAACTTCCACTATCACATCTCTGATATTAGTATATAGGTGTCCATATTCCTATCCCATGGTCCACAAGAAATAAACATTCCTCACATATTGGGAAACTTACAATCCTCCAATATTGGCTGAACATAACCCGAAGAGACACTATGAAGACAAGTGCTCCAGGGCCTTGAAAAGGTTACACAGGTGGTTGAGAAACAAAAGGAGGACTCCACATAATTCTTCATGGTATGCACGACTGTCACTGATGGGTGTTATGTCTACCAGTACGGCTATACATGCCCCAACCAGCCTGACACTACAGCTGCAGCTAAACAGACAAAAAACCATATATGAATGTATAGTGCAAGTGTAAAGATAAAATGCTACAGGAAGCAACTACAAAACCACATGCGCCGTAGGTGGCAGATTCCAAACACACCTTCTGAAATGTACTGTTTTCTTTTCAAAGACTATATAATGGGGTTACAGGATGTTAAAGGGCAACAGAGGTGGAATGTTTATTATTATCAGAGTCGAATGGTCTCCAGAAGCAGAAACGTCTTGGCTACACTTAAATGACTTTCAATGGTTGATGAGTAACAGGCCCCAGTAGCGGGTGACCATTCTGGATCCCCATGCTTCTGTGAGGACCAGGGTGTACAGTGTCCATTTTAGGACATCATCAGCCAAAACGGCATCCCGCCTCATCCCTCCTCCGTCAGGCGACAGCAAAAACCTTTGTCATTTGTCATACCTTAGACAAAAATGAAAGTGCCGATTCAGAAGAGCTTCGGTAGACCTACTAGCACAGACAGTGTGTGATTGGCTGCCAGCAGACACTGTGATTGGTTGATGGGAGGGTGTGTGCAGTCCCGCTCCACTGTTTCGACACACTTCTTTACAAACCCTAATCTCTCATGTACCCAGCTTTTCCCAATTCCTGCAAAACCTACAGTTATATACTCAGCTTTTCCCGATTCCTGCAGGAATCGGGAAAAGCTGAGAGCGTAGGTTTGTTTTGCAGGAATCGGGAAAAGCTGGGTACATGAGAGGATTAGGGTTTGTAAAGAAGTGTGTCCAAACAGTGGAGCGGGACTGCACACCGCCTCCCATCAACCACAGTAGCTGTGCTGGCAGCCAATCACACACTGTCTGTGCTAGCAGGTCTGCCGAAGCTCTGCTCTGCTGACTCAGCACTTTCATTTTTATCTGAGAGTTTAGGTTGACAAAGGTTTTGGCTGACACCTGACGGAGGGAGGAGGCGGGACGCAGTTTTCGCTGAAGGATGAGCGAGGTACAGCTGACGGCTGATGCTGTCCTAAAATGGACACCGTAAGGGTGCTTAGCTTCTTGTCATATACCAAGAATTAAAAGAACAAACATAATACATTTTTTGACTTCACAAATTTTACTAGAAGACCCCAGTATGAACCTAAGGCCTATGTAAAAACAGGTCCAACCTACAAAATCGCTGGCTCCACGGCTGGTCATCACCTGAGCCAAGCAGCTAAGTTTTGTTCCATGGAGGGTTTAAGAACTTTATGATACAAAGATATCATGTCTAGAGTATACAATGCATGGACTAAAGTATTTTTTGGCAAACATCTCAATAAACATTCCTTTCGTCTGGCAGCAGGAAATGTTTAAATAACTATGAAGTCATCTTGGACTATCAAGGATCCTTCCGGGGAATGAGGCATTCTGCTCATATAAATATAACCTAAGCAACTAACCCCCCCACCCAAAAAAAATAAACTTACATTTTTGGTAAGCACATAACATTAGCTAACATTTTTGTTATTGCATTTCTTCAAGGAGCAGTTGCCATATACCGTATATACTCGAGTATAAGCCGACCCGAATATAAGCAGAGGCCCCTAATTTCACCCCAAATACCCAATAAAAGTTATTGACTCAACTATAAGCCTAGGGTGGGAAATACATCATCCCCCCCCTGTCATCATTTCCCCCCCTTCATCATCACCGACTGTCATCAGCCCCCCCCATCATCACCACCTGTCATCATCCCCCCCTTCATCATCACCGCCTGTCAATGTCTGAACAGTGGTCTTCAACCTGCAGACCTCCAGATGTTTCAAATCTACAACTCCCAGCATGCCCGGAGGTTGAAGACCACTGCGGCCTTTGTCATCATCCAGACCCCCCACCTCCTTTAGTTTTTTACTCACCTCCCCTCGGCGGGAAGGAAGGGTGAGCTGGTCCGGGCCATCTGTGAGTCAGGGACCGTCCAGTGGGGAGGGATAGTCGTTCCGGGCTGTCCATCTTCACTAGGGGGGCCTCTTCTCCGCGCTTCGGGCCCGGAATAGTGACGTTGCCTTGACGACAACGCACAGGGACGTTCATGCGCAACGTCCCTGTGCGTCGTCGTCAAGGCAACATCACTATTCCGGGCCCGAAGCGTGAAGAGGCCGCCCCCCCCCCCCCCCCCCCCCCGGTGAAGATGGACAGACCGGAACGACTATCCCTCCAGCACAGATGGCCCGGACCAGCTCACCCTTCCTTCCCGCCAAGGGGAGGTGAGTACAAAACTAAAGGGGGGGGGGGGGGGGTCTGGATGATGACGAAGGCCGCAGTGGTCTTCAACCTGCGGACCTCCAGATGTTTCAAAACTACAACTCCCAGCATGCCCGGACAGCCATCCCATGCTGGGAGTTGTAGTTTTGAAACATCTGGAGGTCCGCAGGTTGAAGACCACTGAGGGCGGAGAGTTCACTCACGTATAAGCCGAGGGGGGTGTTTTCAGCACGAAAAATTGTGCTGAAAAACTCTGCTTATACTCGAGTATATACAGTACATCAAACTGTGACAGGGACAAGCCAAATATATGTATGATGTTTTTCGGCCCAGAAACAATGGAAAGGTGTTGAAGTATTTCACTTGGGGGCTGAAGGGGGGGGGGGGGGTTCTTCAATCATAACATCGGCACTGTAATTTATACACCCCACCCCCTCTTTTTTCTAACTGGATTCTGTGCAGCCAGAATTGTGTCCCTAGGTGGATGGGCACATTAAACCCTTCAGTCCATGTGACATAATTCATGGTTGTCTGATCTTCAATGCCCTCTCTGTTCACACACAAAGTCCAGCTAGGTGGCTAATTTATACGGCATTACCAAGCACTTGACAACATTTATTCTTATGTAAATAGCCGCGGCGGCCTGCTGTACAACATCAACATATCAGCCTTGTGTATCAGACCCTGCATCTTTATTAACGCAGCACCAGTTACATACAGGTCTGGATCCGTTTTTGAAATTTTTTATTATTATTGTTTTTTGAAGATTTCTAGCCTCAAAATGTTATTGTGGGTGTGTGTCGGCCAAAGCCCACCAGAGGCGTGAATCACATATACTAAAGTCTGAAAAGTCCGGTTCACCCAAATATTAATATTAAATATTTTATGTAACTGTGTTTTTAAACTTTTTATTTTGTTTATTGTTTTAAATATTTTTAATTATATTAGGTTTTTCTATATTGTTTTATTTGTATTACTTAAATGATTGTTTATATGCAAAATCCCATTTTACACTGAATAATAGCCGGGTGAGGCCATTCATTAAGCTCCACTAAATATAATGTAATAGTGCTTTTATTCGCAGTTTTAGCTTCACTCAGTTGGGGGCAACCACACGATAGCCCCCTATTTACCAGCAGGGAGTCCACAAGAAACTGGTTTTAAAGACTTGTAAATGAGGGAGGGGAGTGCAGAAATTTCTAAATTCAGAGCAGGTCAACAACCTGGCGATATCCGCCCTCTACTCATGCAAACAAAAAGACGAATCCCTCCAGGTCACACATGGGATCAGTTTTTTCACAGACAGTCACATGGCTTCCCCTGACGACCTTTAACCCTGTCCCTAAGTTGTGAAGCTATTTAATTGCTAAGATTCCCACCATCCCTCAGTTAAAAGGTAACAAAAGACACCAGGACACCACATTCCAAATCCCACAGCACCTCCATAGAGGCAAGAGACCAAAAACACTGCTGACCACCATCATAGATCAGTACTTCACATGCTCCCGTACACTGCTGACCACCATCATAGATCAGTACTTCACATGCTCCCGTATACAGCTGACCACCATCATAGATCAGTACTTCACATGCTCCCGTACACTGCTGACCACCATCATAGATCAGTACTTCACATGCTCCCGTACACTGCTGACCACCATCATAGATCAGTACTTCACATGCTCCCGTACACTGCTGACCACCATCATAGATCAGTACTTCACATGCTCCCGTACACTGCTGACCACCATCATAGATCAGTACTTCACATGTTCCCGTATACAGCTGACCACCATCATAGATCAGTACTTCACATGTTCCCGTACACTGCTGACCACCATCATAGATCAATATTTCACATGCTCCCGTACACTGCTGACCACCATCATAGATCAGTACTTCACATGCTCCCGTACACTGCTGACCACCATCATAGATCAGTACTTCACATGCTCCCGTACACTGCTGACCACCATCATAGATCAGTACTTCACATGCTCCCGTACACTGCTGACCACCATCATAGATCAGTACTTCACATGCTCCCGTACACTGCTGACCACCATCATAGATCAGTACTTCACATGCTCCCGTACACTGCTGACCACCATCATAGATCAGTACTTCACATGTTCCCGTACACTGCTGACCAGTGACCACCATCATAGATCAGTACTTCACATGTTCCCGTACACTGCTGACCACCATCATAGATCAGTACTTCACATGCTCCCGTACACTGCTGACCACCATCATAGATCAGTACTTCACATGCTCCCGTACACTGCTGACCACCATCATAGATCAGTACTTCACATGCTCCCGTACACTGCTGACCACCATCATAGATCAGTACTTCACATGCTCCCGTACACTGCTGACCACCATCATAGATCAGTACTTCACATGCTCCCGTACACTGCTGACCACCATCATAGATCAGTACTTCACATGCTCCCGTACACTGCTGACCACCATCATAGATCAGTACTTCACATGCTCCCGTATACAGCTGACCACCATCATAGATCAGTACTTCACATGTTCCCGTACACTGCTGACCACCATCATAGATCAGTACTTCACATGCTCCCGTACACTGCTGACCACCATCATAGATCAGTACTTCACATGCTCCCGTACACTGCTGACCACCATCATAGATCAGTACTTCACATGCTCCCGTACACTGCTGACCACCATCATAGATCAGTACTTCACATGCTCCCGTACACTGCTGACCACCATCATAGATCAGTACTTCACATGCTCCCGTACACTGCTGACCACCATCATAGATCAGTACTTCACATGCTCCCGTACACTGATGGCTAATCTAGACACAATTTATTTTATTGGTTTAATTTATAGAGCACTAATATTTTCTGCAGCACTGTACAAAGATTATTACACTGGTTTCTGTCCCCATTGGGATCTTACTATAATGTTGCCCCGATTGGATTTTGAACCCATGACCCCAAAGCTGCAAGACAACGGTGCTAACCTCTCAGCCACTATGCTACTCACGCTCAACACCTAACTATGGGCCCTATTAAAGGGGTACTCCGGTGGAAAACTTTTTTTTTTTTTTTTTTTTTAATCAACTGGTGCCAGAAAGTTAAACAGATTTGTAAATTATTTCTATATTAAAAAAAAAATCTTAATCCTTCCATTAGTTATTAGCTGCTGAATACTACAGAGGAAATTCTTTTCTTTTTGGAACACAGAGCTCTCTGCTGACATCTCTGTCCATTTTAGGAACTGTCCAGAGCAGCATGTTTGCTATGGGGATTTTTTCCTACTCTGGACAGTTCCTAAAATGGACAGAGATGTCAGCAGAGAGCACTGTGCTCTTGATTCAGCAGAGAGCTCTGTGTTCCAAAAAGAAAAAACATTTCCTCTGTAGTATTCAGCAACTAATAAGTACTGGAAGGATTAAGATTTTTTAATAGAAGTAATTTACAAATCTGTTTATCTTTCTGGCACCAGTTGATTAAAAAAAAAAAAAAAGTTTTCCACCGGAGTACCCTTTAAACAGAGCCAAATACTCAATTGTCGGGCTTTGTAATAGGCTCTGTAAAAAAGCACCAATCTATGACATCAGGGCTCATTTACTGCTAGGTGAGGCAATCTTATAAGGTCCTATGGCTTGGTTCACACCTGTGTTGGAGGCTCCGTTGGGTGCCCCCATACCTGCTGTACTATACTGTCCCGCAAAATGTGTGACTCCATGAGGAAAACCCAATGGACACCATTAAAGCCCATTGTGTCCCTCGGGCCTTGTTCGTGTAACCAAATCCAGTGGCAGAGTTTTCTTTTACCCCATGACTTAGCATAACAATGAGAAAAACTGTCCCAGCCGATCTGTTACATGAACAGAGCACGAGGGACACCATGGGCTTTAATTGTTTTCCTCATGAAGTTCGCCATTTAACCGGACAAAACCGCACAGACCTTCAATGCCGACACCAGTCTAACACTTCCCATGATAGTGCCACACAACCAGATGCTGAATATGAAGACAAATAAGGCTAAAAACTGATTTCTTATTATTCGTATTGACTTATTGAATTAAACTACTTTTTTTTTTTGGGGGGGGACTTATTGACTGAATGTTCATATTGTCTGGCCATACATGGGAAGAAACAACCTACTTACTGAAATGGTCTGCTAAAATCTATAGAAATGTATTTGCAACCGAGAAATAGGGATCAGGATCACAGAAGGACACTAAAATGTTACTTTTATTTATTTATTTTTTATCCACTAAAAACGGTTTCACAAAAACCACCCAAAAAGTTCTGTGTATTTATCCAACACCAAAAACAACATGATATAAAATAGAAAGCTGTATCTCGTATCTGCTTCGATTTGCTCCAACCAATCTGGAGACTTGCCAGGTCTTTGAGTCATTCAAAAAATGATAAAACTAAAAGGAGAGATGGGGGGGGGGGGGGGGGGGGGAAGGGAGATGGGGGGGGGGGGAAAGGGAGATGGGGGGGGGGGGAAAGGGAGATGGGGGGGGGGGAAGGGAGATGGGGGGGGGGGGAAAGGGAGATGGGGGGGGGGGGAAGGGAGATGGGGGCGGGGCCTAGGGATCACTTGGCCTATGGATGTGTGGCCGCTACCTGATAGCCCTATCAATTGGGGCCCTGATACTAGAAACACACACATGTATATGCCAATACAGTAAAATAAAATAAAAAAGAGCAAGTACAAGCATTCTATGTATGTGAAGATAATGTAATAAACATCTCCCCCGGAAATGGATAATACATAGAGAATCCACAGCGGCAGCAGAGACTGACTCCGTATAATGGCTAAAAACAATTTAAGTCTATAGATGGCGGAGATGTTAAGCAGCCTCTCACCCCAGACCCGGCAGAGCGATGATGTGTGTATGATATTAACTATTCATAACTGTATTCAATAAGATTTCCCCTGCAGGCCAAAACACAGAGAAGCCACTTGGTGGAACAGGGCTTAATATGATTGGTAAGGGACCTCCTCTCTTCCCAGGCTGGGGAATAAATATGGTTAATATTACAGCGCAAGTATCTCTACAGAGCGCACGTTCCACTGATGCTGAACCAGGGAGTTATATGGATTCCACCTTCTCACCGTAGAGGACTATGCCTGCTGCAGGCAATCTATACAGAGGAGACGTCACTGCCAAAATGTCACTTTCACCATTAAGCGGCGCAAACAGCAGGGTGGCATACACCAAAACTATAAAGCGTAAAAAAGATAGGGGACGGAAATACAGATACAATAAAGCTATAGGACTGAATTCAAGAGGGCAGACTAGTAAAGTAACAATCGGAGGTACGACGAATGGCTTAATACAGTGGTCCCTCAAGTTACAATATTAATTGGTTCCAGGATGACCATTGTATGTTGAAACAATCGTATGTTGAGACCAGAATTCTGGAAACCTGGTAATTGGTTCGGAAGCCACCAAAATGTCATCCGGAAATAGGAAAAAAAGTGAGGATTAAAGAAAAATAAGTAGATAACAAATCTAGATAAAGCAAATCCTTACATATAAAAGTAATAAGGATCTGCTGTAAATCACTGTCTATGTCAGTGTTCCCCAAGCAGGGAGCCTCCAGCTGTTGCAAAACTACAACTCCCAGCATGCACGGACAGCCAAAAGCTGTCCGGGCATGCTGGGAGTTGTAGTTTTGCAACAGCTGGGGGCACCCTGCTTTGGGAACACTGGTCTATGTAAAGGACAGGAGCTTCTTCAGTGTCCTGTACAGTACATGCAATGTCCTAAAAAAGTAACATGGAGCCGCCCTCACCTGGTGTCCAAAGGAGCAGGTAACCCTGGTACAGGTAAAGAGTACAGAATATGTAATACCTCCCTGTACTGTAGGGGGGCGCTACCAGACATCAGTCAATGCATACGCTTCAGTAATACAGGTGTTTTACCAGTAAATTGCCCATTCTAATTGGTCGGTTCTTCCAGCCATTGACACGTTTCACAGATCTGAACTGTCCATAGCATTGTATGTTGAGTCTGGTTTCAAGTTACAATGGTGCAGAAAAGACCATTGTATGTTGAAACGATTGTATGTTGAGGCCATTGTAGGTTGAGGGATCACTGTAATAATCCAACTTTACATCACTTAAAGATTTCGTACAAACAAAAAGCTCCCTCCATAGATAAGAGCAAAAAGCTTACCGACCTAGTGGGTAAAATGAAGTGAATATTATAAGTCACCTACTGTAGATATTGAACAAGTCCTACACATGAGACAACCATCCAAAAAATCTACAACACACTGATGGCTCCCATAATGGTAGGAGAAACAAGTCAGTCTTGTATATGATCTAAAACTGGATTCAAGATGGCGGTGGGGCGAGGATA
The DNA here is from genome assembly GCF_029499605.1 of Hyla sarda. Taxonomy (NCBI): domain Eukaryota; kingdom Metazoa; phylum Chordata; class Amphibia; order Anura; family Hylidae; genus Hyla; species Hyla sarda. The sequence goes on along the minus strand of NC_079194.1, from coordinate 121,323,467 downwards.
GATATAAATACAGTAAGTACATGAATCAGTCTACCGATAAAGTAAGACTGGACACCTGGAGTGCCCTGCATAGACAGATACAAATCAGCGCCACCCAGTGGTCAAAATACCATGAAAAAGTTCAAGATTTAGATATTTCCAAAATTGTACTACGAAAAGGGATTTCAAAACAAATGAACCAATCTGTGCCCCACAAATGCAAATATACTAAGTGATTATATCCCTAAAAAAAAAAAAGTCAATAGCCCCAAATCCGCGTGTCTATGAAACTTCACCTGTCAACCAATAATATATTAGCTTATATGGCAGGTCTGGTAATGGATCTTGGGTACCGACAATACAGGACAATGTATTAAAGGATTCAGAGACAACATCGAACCTGATGAGAGATTACAAAAATGTCTATGAAGAAGATGCTGGTTGCCTTGGAAACACAAAGTTTTAACAATGGTACTATGGCACTTCTTCCTTATAGGTCAGTAGGGGGCCGACTAGAAACAACAATGAATGTTACGGGGGCACCAGTGATGGATAGTAGGGGGAAGTGTATAATCAATTGAAAGTTCGAGACCAACTTATTTGTGTACATTAGGAAAAGACCATCTGATACATCCCACCCCATCATAATATATAATTTTGTGTATATAGTAAAATATCTTTAATCCAGAAGTAGATAGGTGCCAAATTATAAGTATTGCTAAATCGTACATAAGCGCCGGATTATCAGATACCCGATTAATGGAATGGAATCTTTTTAAGAATTTCTTTCGAGAACAGCTCCCATTCATATGACTGCAGCAGAACGTAAACCCTTGGAGAGACAGTGCCCACTGTGCTGCATGGCTGAATGCTTCCATGTTGTCATACATTAGTCCAAAGCAGCTCTAAAAGCAATACACTTCTCGGCATGCCTGCTGTCTGTCACCGCAGAGCGCCACTTGTCACTCATGGCTGGGCAAACCAGTCCTCAAACAGATCTGCACCGAGCCCATCCCTGGTCACTCAGCCTTCCTGACTTTCCCAGCGAGCTCTCAGCACCAGTCCCCGGGATTTCTCTTTCGGCACCCCAGGGAACAATACTGCTTTATTCAAAATCTAACCAAACAAGTCTACCCAGGTCATACGAGTGGGGGCAAAACAAGGACCCCCACCTAAGCCGAAACTGAGCAAATCCAGCCTTCTTACAATACAATGCACCTGGGTGCAAACATATGAGCTTAAACTGAATTAAACAAAACGGCATCTATAAAAATGGTCCCTAGCTCATCAGCTACAAAACTACAACTCCCAGCATGCCATGACGGCGAAGATACCATCTGCCGGTGTGTAGCATTAAGGTTCCGTTACGCTTGCTATTATACTTTATAGCAGTGATCTCCAAACTGTGGACCTCAAGCTGTTGCAAAACTACAACTCTCAACATGCCTGGACAGCCAACGGCTGTCCGGGCATGTTGGGAGTTGTAGCTCTGCAACAGCTGGAGGTCCAATTTGAAGACCACTATTCTACAGGATAAAATTTTAATTTAATTCAACATCAACAAGAGATGCAAGTCAATGCATGGTAGGCATTGTAGTCCTGCAGCCCTATAAAGAATGATCTGAAAACAATACCTGTTCATACCCGGCTTTGTGCAATCGGCAGGCAGAAAAAATAAATAAAAAATAAATCCTCTACCGAAAAAGTCAATGACCTAAAGAGAAGACGGGCGTTGTGAAATGGAAGGGTCACCACAGCGGAGAAGCAGTAGGAAGAGCTGTGGAAAAAGGTCACTACACTACCTACTGCTGAGCATCCCGGGCAGGAATAGAAGCAAGAAAAAAGAAATAAAAATAACCCTCTAGTGCCCAGATGGCATGGCTTGTGCCATATCAATGGGCAGGCATGACGTGTAATTAATTGTCACCTTAAAATGCCCCAGTCGAAGCACCACCGACAACCAACTCCATTAAAAAATATGCACACTATGCTGCCGCCTTCCATACATTCGCTCGTTACCACTTGGCAGGTACCTGCAAAGTCTGGCAGAGGCATGCCAAATATCGTGAATACGGAAAGCGGGCATACCCATAGGCACGATGATCTTTTCAGATGTTCTATATCTTCTCTAAAAGAATTCGATAGAGAGGTGTTCTCTGGTCTATCTGCTATCCCTGAAAGAGTGCACCACCCCCACTTCAAAACGGGGCAGGTTAAAGGGCACCAGGGTCAGAAGGCCCCAGCAGCTGCAACAGTTTAAAGCAGGAGGATTTAGAACCATTTGCTGAGGACATGTGGAAATCTCAAATTGGGGGGGGGGGGGTAATGGGTTGGGGGCTGGGGATGGATCTGCAACTTTGTTTCTGATCTGTGCTTCAGATGGAATGTCTCTCCTCTCTGGCCTTGGCTGCACCCATATCTCTGCACTACACTGTGATAAGGGGCAACATGTACTGTAGAGAAAGCAATAACGTGAATAAAGGCTCCTGCAAACATATTGGGGTGGAAACTGCAGCTCTTCTATAGCAGAGACTGGGCAGGCAATACGGCACATATGTGCGGACCATTATAAGGATCCACCGCCACAGTCTGGGAAGAAATGACTGATGCCTTTTCTGAGTTCATGACTATATAAGACAATAAATGATTGTCCTGGAAAACAATGAGCAAAATAGAATTCTAATTCTTGGCAATGAGGACGACTGCATTGTGGGAGAGTTACTAGCAACATACTCTGCAGGGTCATAAAACGAGGAGGAGGAGGAGAAGACATGACGGCCACAAACCGTAACGCCGAGATGCTTCAGCAAGTGGGATTATTTATCCTATACATATGTATATACCAGCCATACAACTGTCTACAGTGTATATACACTGCCCGTATACATACCAATCGTACATGTGTATATACACTGCCCGTATACATACCAATTGTACATATGTACATACACTGCCCGTATACATACCAATTGTACATATGTACATACACTGCCCGTATACATACCAATTGTACATATGTACATACACTGCCCGTATACATACCAATTGTACATGTGTATTTACACTGCCCGTATACATACCAATCGTACATGTGTATATACACTGCCCGTATACATACCAGCCATACACATGTATATACTGCTCATATACATACATGTATATATACACTGCTCATATACATACCAGCTATACACGTGTGTGTATATACACTGCCCGTATACATACCAGCCATACACATGTATATACTGCTCATATACATACATGTATATATACACTGCTCATATACATACCAGCTATACACGTGTGTGTATATACACTGCCCATATACATACCAGCCATACGTGTGTGTATATACACTGCCCATATACATACCAGCCATACGTGTGTGTATATAAACTGCCCATATACATACCAGCCATACACATGTGTATCTAAACCCATATGTATAAATACCAGCTACACGTGTATATATGCTTTTCATATACTGTACATACATTCCAGCCATACACATGTATACACATAGCCCATTTAAACACACACGTATATGCATACATACCAGTCATACATACAGTCTATAAACATATATATCCTCTATACATTTACATACCATGCAATATGCACAGACACAATTTATACACATCTATATATACACACTAGTATATCTCATCTATTTTCACATGCATACATAATTGCGGGAGTATAGGGATAGTAACATTTTATATACGTGAACACCTAAGGTATTGGCTTGTAATCCTACACCAAACAGACATATTCCTATATATGTTTCACATACACACAATCACATAATACTATATACATACACACACACACACACACACATCCCACACATTTATACACTACAAAAATATATAAATCCATACACACTGGTTTTTTATACATACAGTAAATACATGCAATTATTGTTTGGGGTATTGAGGTTGTGGAGAGAACACACAGACACGTATGTATACATATACACATAATATATATATATATATATATATACACATACATACACACAGACATGTAACACTATGTATGAACTTACAGCCTCCAGAAATCTCCACATGTCTCCCCTAGGATCTGGTCTATTACTTCCTACCCTCATCACATCCTACACAGTCCAGGGGCCGCAGACATAAGTACCTGCCCTAAGCCCATTTCTTACCCACGGATAAGCTGGATGGAGATTATATATATATATATATATATATATATATATATATATATATATATATACACACACACACCTGTGTATGCATTTATTAATGATATGGACAATGCAAAGCTCACTCACCCGCCTACACGACTACTCACACTTCCAGTGGTGCCTGTGCCAGTCTTAGACATGGCAGAATGGGTAGACAGGGGTTAACATCACCCTGTGCCAACAAATCCCACAGACTCCAAAAAGCGCATTCCTTCCTAGAGATCCTCCCGGACCGGCACAAGCGGAGGACGCAGGTATTATGGGCGGCATTCACACCTCCCGGATATTTGTAGACAGCGCACGGGGCACCGGGAGCAGCGCTGCCACACGTCTCCTCACAGGTGCAGCACTGGCCGGGGGGAAGCTGGCACACAGCTGGCAGCGCTCCTGCAGAGAATGAATATTCAGGGCGGGCATAGTTCCTCTCCCGTCTAGATATGAGCCCGGTTGCCCGTACCTGCCGCCACCATGCCCGCTCCTCCCGGGTGAGATCCTCCGCAGAGGGGACACGGGGAAAAGATTTCCGCCCAATTTCCCCCTCACATACCGTAACCCTTTCACTGCCAGAGCTCACTGCACCACAGGCCCCTCCGTCTGGCTGCTAAGGTGTTAACAAACCCCTGAAGAGATCATTTACCCGGTGTATGGCGCCAACCTATAGGGCAGCTCTGCGCACACAACGTATTGAGCCACTCCAATCCACAAGTCCTGGTATACACACAATACTGCTGCAGAGGAGGATGGGGGTAGTAGTGCTTCCAAACTGCCAGCACCATCTGCATTGACAACAAACATCCCAAACCATGATCCTATAGGAATGCGAATAGAAAGTGGGGTGGCATAGGTGCCAAGAAGTCTGCCAGGGACGTATGGCTTTGGCGTAGTAACTTCAAGATATGGGCAAGGGGTTGGCAATAAGCAAAGTATACATGATATCACTTAGTCAGCTGTCAGCCGAGATGCCCAGCGCCTTCCTAGGATTGCGGGCACTTTATTAGCCTGGCATCTCATCCTGGCTGCCCTCTCCCTGCAGTCTGTGTAGGAAAACATCAGCAATACAACCACATCCCCAGCTCCTGCCACCAACCAGTGCAACCCAAGTGAGCGCAGTGCAGCCTCTCCCTGCCCACCAACTGCAGCATGGCACGGACCAAGGGGCACCGCCGCACACTGTGTGCCTAACCCAGCCAGGGGTATGCGCTACATACATGTGCAGCCCAGAAATCAGTACAGCAGCATGGCACAGGGCACCCTCCCACCCCGTGCCCGGTAATGGGGATCATAGGCACAAACCCTATAAATCACTGGGGGTGAGGAGTGCGGGGTCCTGATCACCAGCCCGGTGCCCGGCACGTTACAGTCCTCAGTGCCAGCACCAGATCCAGTGCGGGGAGGACCAGACTGCCCGATCCCCCGCTCCTGCGTTTCACAGCCCCCGATCATGCTCGGCAGCACGTTGCAGATTCCCAGCTTCTCTCTAGCGATCCCCCCCCCCCCCCTTCTTCTCCAGGAACCGGGGAAGAGAAGGAAAAGTTCCATCGGTAGAGCACACGGCGAACACGGCGGCTACTTACTGCGAGAGCGGGCGCCCGCTGCCATGTCCGGAGTCCCGGCGCCGTGATACAATGTAGCTGCTCAGCATGAATGGAATAGGAAGGAATGCAGCGCAGCTTCCACTGGAACTCCAGCCTCGATCTCGCTTCCCAGGGCGCTGCTGTGCCGCCGATCACCGCCAGAGGGCGCACGAGCCGGCCTGGGAGGGACACGCACACGGGAGGGGTAGAGCCCATTCACACTCACTGTTAACCCTCTCCAGACTGCACCAAATGCTAATAGAAGAATCGAGATGTATAGGCTTACTGTAGGACTACAGTGTGTTTTATTATTTTTACTTAAATCAAAATACTAATTGTATAACTAAGAGAGCATAACGTACTATAGGACACTGTATTAGTAAGTACAGCGGTCCTTCAAGTTACAATATTAATTGGTTCCAGGACGATCATTGTATGTTGAAACCATTGTAGGTTGAGGCCAGAACTCTATGGAAACCTGGTAATTGGTTCCATAAAATAGGAAAAGGTGAGGATTAAAGATAAATAAGTAGATAACTAATACAGAAAGAAAGTCCTTCCATATAAAAGTAAGAAAGAGCTGCTGGGAGCTGTAAATCACTGTCTATGTCAGTGTTTCCCAACCAGGGTGCCTCCAGCTGTTGCAAAACTACAACTCCCAGCATGCCCGGACAGCCGGCGGCTGTCCGGGCATGCTGGAAGTTGTAGTTTTGCAACAGCTGGAGGCACCCTGGTTGGGAAACAATGGTTTATGTAGAGGACAGGAGCTTCTTCGGGGTTCTATACAGTACACACAGTGTCCCAAATGGAGCCGCCCTTTAGAGATGAGCGAACTTACAGTAAATTCGATTCGTCACGAACTTCTCGGCTCGGCAGTTGATGACTTTTCCTGCGTAAATTAGTTCAGCTTTCAGGTGCTCCCGTGGGCTGGAAAAGGTGGATACAGTCCTAGGAGACTCTTTCCTTGGACTGTATCCACCTTTTCCAGCCCACCGGAGCACCTGAAAGCTGAACTAATTTACGCAGGAAAGGCATCAACTGCCGAGCCGAGAAGTTCGTGACGAATCAAATTTACTGTAAGTGCGCTCATCTCTACCGCCCTTACTTGGTGTCCAAAGGAGCAGCTAACCCTGGCACAGGAAAGGAGTAGTACAGAACTTGTAGTTCCTCCCTGTACTGTAGGGGGCGCTACCAGACAGCCAGTCAGTGCATGCACTTCAGTAATAGAGGTGATTTACCAGTAAAATGCCCATTCTGATTGGTCAGTTCCTCCAGTTGTGACGCGTTTCACAGATCTGGATTGTCTGTACATTGTATGTTGAGTCTGGTTTCAAGTTACAATGGTCCAGAAAAGACCATTGTATGTTGAAACTATTGTATGTTGAGGGGTCACTGTATAGGATTCTAAAAGGTGTAAAAAAAAAAAAATATATATATATATATATACACACATATATATTTAATAAAAAAATAGTTTTATTAACTCCTTAAGGACACATGACGTACCGCTACGTCATGTGTCCCAGTCCTGCCATATAACATGGGGTTACACGGTAACCCCACATCATATCGTGGCGGGCCCGGCATCATAGTGAAGCCGGGACCCGCCGCTAATAGCGCACGGCACTGATTGAGGTGCCACGTGCTATTAACCCTTTAGCCGTGCGCTCAAAGCTGAGCCGTGCGGCTAAAAACTAAAGTGAAAGTGCCCGGCTAGCTCAGGGAGCTGTTCGGGATCGCCACGGTATAATCGCGGCATCCCGAACAGCTGTACTACAGGAGAAGGTCTCTTACCTTCCTTCCTGCAGTCCGGTCGCTGATTGAATGATTCAAGCCTGAGATCCAGGCTTGAGCGATCACCGATTTCTCTGATTGTTGCCATGCAACGGCAAGGCAGCAGTCTGTGAATGAAATCAGCCATTGCAAGCTGATAGGTCTCTATGGCACCTATCAGCTTGTAAAAAAAAAAGTGTAAAAAAAAAAAAAAAAGTTAACCCTTTCAGGTATTCCCTTCTGCATTAAAAGTTTGAATCACCCGGCATTTCCTAGTAACAAAATAAAACAGTGTAAATAATAATAAAAAATACACATATGTGGTATCACCGCGTGTGGAAATGTCCGAATTATAAAAATATACCACTTTTTAAACCGCAAGTTCAATGGCGTACGCGCAAAAAAATTCCAAAGTCCTAAATATTGCATTTTTGATCACTTTTTAAACCACAAAAAAGTGAATAAAAAGTGATCAAAAAGTCTGATCAGAACAAAAATGGTACCACTAAAAACGTCAGATTGCGGCGCAAAAAATGAGCCCCCATAGCACCCTGAACACAGAAAAATAATAAAGTTATAGGGGTCAGAAGATGACAATTTTAAACATACATTTTCCTGTATGTATTCATGATTTTTTCTGAAGTGACACAAAATCAAACCTATACAAGTAGGGTATCATTTTAACCGTATGGACCTACAGAATAAAGATAAGGTGTCATTTTTGCCAAAAAAAAGTACTGCGTAAAAACAGAAGCCCACAAAACTTACAAAATAGTGTTTTTTCATAAATGTTGTCGCACATTGATTTTTTTTCCCGTTTCACCGTAGATTTTTGGGTAAAATGACTAATGTCATTACAAAGTAGAATTAGTGACGCAAAAAATAAGTCATCATATAGAATTTTAGGTGAAAATTTTAAAGAGTTATGATTTTTTTAAGTTAAGGAGGAAAAATTGAAAATGAAAAAACAGAAAAAGCCCCGGTCCTTAAGGGGTTAATAATGCTAATTTAAATCTATTACATGTCACCCCTACTGAGTAATACAATTACACTAAAGTCCCCAAGGCAATAAGCATCCTACACCAAAACCACAATTATTTACACAAAAAAGAAGTGTATATAGATCAAATCATAAAAAGGTTTTCCTTATTAATGCATGAATGCAAAATTCAGACATACATTTAAAACACTTAAAAAACTCATAAATGTGTCATGATGACAGAGATACAACTCTGTGGTACAAAGACAGAACCTGGGGTCTGAGCAAGACCAAGAACAATATACAAAAATGCATAGCAACCACCTGATAAAGCCCAGACTCAAAAAGGTAGTGTGCCTGAAAGCAAAAGAGAAATGAAAAATTAAGGGAAGGTAGAGTAAAATGAGTAACAGGTAGTATGCAGCATGAAAACAAACCTAATTACCAGGAACAAGGAGCAAAGTGACAACACGGTGTTAAACAGAGAATAATTACCAAGTGGACAAAAGACCAGAATGTTCGTGAAATAAAACTACAATAATACTGCTTATAGATAGATAGATTAACAACTGTAATACTGCCCCTATGTTCAAGAATATAACTACTATAATACTGCCGCTATGTACATGAAATAAAACTACAATACTGCCCATAGATAGATAAACAACTGTAATACTGCCTCTATGTACAAGAATATAACTACTATAATACTGCCGCTATGTACATGAAATAAAACTACAATAATACTGCCCATAGATAGATAAACAACTGTAATACTGCCTCTATGTTCAAGAATATAACTACTATAATACTGCCCCTATGTACATGAAATAAAACTACAATAATACTGCTCATAGATAGATAAACAACTGTAATACTGCCTCTATGTACAAGAATATAACTACTATAATACTGCCCCTATGTGCATGAAATAAAACTACAATAATACTGCTCATAGATAAACAATTGTAATACTGCCCCTATGTACAAGAATATACCGTATTTATCGGGGTATACCACGCACCGGCCTATAACACGCACCCTCATTTTACCAAGGATATTTGGGTAAAAAAAGTTTTTTACCCAAATATCCATGATAAAATGAGGGTGCGTGTGTGCGCGTGTATACCCCGATATACCCCCAGGAAAGGCAGAGGGAGAGAGGCCGTCGCTGCCCGCTTCTCTCCCCCTGCCTTTCCTGGGGTCTAGAGCGCTGCTGTCGGCCCTTTTCACCCTCTGGTTATTGGCGCCGCTGCCCGTTCTGTCCCCCTGACTATCGGTGCCGGCGCCGATAGCCAGGGGGAGAGAAGCGGCGCCGACAGCCAGGGGGAGAGAAGGGGCAGCGGCACCCATTGCCGGCGCCGCTGCCCCAGCGTCGTTGCTATGCACGGCGCGGCGCTCTGACGTCATGCGCCGCGCCGTTCAGCGCATAGCAATGACGCCGGGGACGCACGACGGAGGCCTGGAGCAGCGCGGACCCGACTCAGGTAATTATGCCACCGGGGATGGGGGGAGGCAACGGGGCAGCGGCGCCGGCAATGGGTGCCGCTGCCCCTTCTCTCCCCCTGGCTGTCGGCGACAGCCAGGGGCAGAGAAGGGGCAGCGGCACCCATTGCCGGCGCCGCTGCCGATAAATACGGTAACTACTATGATACTGCCCCTATGTACATAAAATAAAACTACAATAATACTGCTCATAGATAGATAAACAACTGTAATACTGCCTCTATGTACAAGAATATAACTACTATAATACTGCCCCTATGTACATGAAATAAAACTACAATAATAACTACAATAATACTGCTCATAGATAGATAAACAACTGTAATACTGCCTCTATGTACAAGAATATAACTACTATAATACTGCCCCTATGTACATGAAATAAAACTACAATAATACTGCTCATAGATAAACAACTGTAATACTGCCCCTATGTACAAGAATATAACTACTATAATACTGCCCCTATGTACATAAAATAAAACTACAATAATACTGCTCATAGATAGATAAACAACTGTAATACTGCCCCTATGTACAAGAATATAACTACTATAATACTGCCCCTATGTACATGAAATAAAACTACAATAATACTGCTCATAGATAGATAGAAACATCTGGCACAGAAATTCCGCTGTGTGCACAGAGCAGCAGAATCCTGTTGAATTCAACGGTACTTTGCTGCAGCGAAATCTTCGTGCTAGATTCCAATGCAGAATACGGCACAGAAATTCTGCCATGTGAACATGGGCTATGTCCTTCCTTTATATATCCCATTCTTTTAAATACGTTTTGGCTCAAATACTGTAGTGCAGTTTTTCAAAAAAATGCCAGAAAAAACCCTGTGTGAAAACCTAGCTTAAAGGAAAATTGTTATCCTGTTCACCCACACTAAACCCAATATACTGGGTTATAGTGTGGGAACAGGATACCGATGCAGGGTCTCTGACTAAGATAATACCTTTCCTGTTAGTTGGCGATGTGGAAGACCACCAAGGCAGGATGGGGAACCACACAGTGGGGCAGGTGTACCAGGGATGGCTGTGGAGAGCTGCGGCTATCCCTTTTGAGACCTGTTCCTGCTGGATCTGGCCTTAAGGTCCGGGTAGAGTAAGAGCGAGGTGCAAAAGTGCCCTGGGAGTGGTGACTAATTAACTTTGTTGCCCCACTTAAAGGATGGCACATAGCACACACTTTTTCTCTCACTCTACTGGGCACTCACCCTTAGTATCCTGGCCTTCTAGCAAGGATCGAGGAATTTTTATAGATCTGGCTAGATGTCAGGGCAGTGTCACATAGCGCACATCCACTTATTTATGTATTTATTTTTATCACTGTGTCCATGGTTTGTGTTCTGTTTGTGCACTAGGATTAGTCAGGTTGTGGTAGCCCTTCTGGGTGTTCCTCCTGCTGGTCTAGGGGAGGTGTGTGTGGCCATCAGCTTCCTCACCTCCCTGCCATGCCCCAGGCAACCTTGCTTTGGCAGGGATGCCAAGCCGGTTTTACTGGCCCCTCGGTGACAACTTGGTTTTTGCCCAGTTGTTTGCCAGGAGCACTTTCGGTCCCTGAATAGCTTCAGTGAAAGGGGACATTGTACCTGGAGCCTTGCAGGTGCCTTTTGGCCCGGAGGCGAAAGGCTTGGTTTATTGGGGGGCCTCTCTCCTTTTGGAGAAGGGCTTGCGATGGACCACATCATTGTGCACGTTTTTTTGTGTGAACACTTACACTTTTTACTTGCACTTGTGACTTGAGAGCAAGTACCTCAGCTCTTAAATAAAGATATATACCTGCAGCCCGGAACGGTGTCCCTCTGAAGGTCTGCTTCTTTCTTCAGTGAATTGCGCACAGGAGGCTGGCTCGCCGGGTGAATTTGAATATTTATGTGTGCTGGTCATGTGAGAGCTTGCGCCTACTGAGCGCTCACGTAATCAATTGTGCTCAATTCACCAAAGAAAGAAGCAGACCTTCAAAGGGACACTGCTCCGAGCTGTAGGTACGTATTTTACTCAGAGACACTGCACCGGTCTCCTGTTCACCCACACCATACCCAATGTATTGGGTTAAGTGTTGGTGAACAGGATGACCGTTTTCCTTTAATACTGCTCCAGTGTACAAGAATTTTACTATTATAATACTGCCCTTTATGTACAAAAATATAACTACTATAAGGCTAGGTTTCCACACATGTATTTTTCTGGCATATTTTGGAAAACTGCCAAACTAGTCAGAAGTGTATTCCAAAGGAATGGTAAATATAAAGGAATGACTTCTAAAAGCCTAAGGGTGACTTCACACATAGCCCCCCCCCTAAAAATTTTTAACTTTTTTGCAGTGTTTTTCCAGATTCTTCATATCTGGTAGTTTATTTTAGTGAATGAATGCTGATGTTAAATTTCAATAAGGAAATATAAAACACTATGAAAATATAACAGCAGTGCTGGTTTGTAGTGTTTTTTTTTTTCTTACTCATGATTTTTTCAAACATGAAGAGAGTTACTTTGTTTTGTTTTTGTTTTTTTAAAGCCTTGAAAAAGCACTTGAGGAAATGTTTGTTGATCAATGAATACAAGACTTGTACCAAACGCAAAAAAAATAAATAAATAAGCGTATGTACTAAAACAGTTTTTAAGAAAAACACTATAAAACTGCATAAGAAAAGTAATGCAGCACAAAAAATTCTGCAGGTTTTTTTTTAGCATTTAAAGCCACACAAGGTTTGCTATACAACTATATTACCTCAAGATATCATAAAGCAGTCTCACAATGCTACCATGTTACACCAAGTTCCTCTCTCATATCACTAGTAAACCTCACAATGACCAATAATCCCGATATGCAACCACACAGCCTTCAGTAACTCATAGTATACCAATAACATTGGCACAATAAAGACGTGCCTCCTTAGATCCTTGCAATACAATTATACAGTACTACTAAATTATTTCAGTATGTTACCCCCAGCTCGAAGATGCTATCATACATACAAGTGTTGGTTAGAGAAGATACAAAACACTTACCAATCACGTTGAGCTTCCCCCTGGTCTCAGGGTATGGAGGACTGGTTAGTAAGAACAGGTTATTCAGTGAGCAGTCAGATGCCACATAGTACTAAGACGACCGAGCTACACAAACACAACTCACAAAGGAGCCTAATTTTATTGTGTTATAATATTCCTCCTGCTTCATTGCAGAAACACCCTTGCAAATTGGGTGCCGTTCGCGCACACTGCTTGTAAATGGCAATCCATAATTTGCATATTAAAGGTATTAACTTAATTTTATTCATAGTTTAATTTGCATATTAAAATTGTGCTTGATAAGTCAAAATTGTAGAAAAGATCTGTGTTCCTTGTAACAATCACAAGGTTTACTTTGTACTAAGAACTATTTTTGTCTACATTAAACCCAAACAGAAATCGAAATTTGGAGCTTCCTTTTGGAGATATAATGTATCTTCACCTTACTTGGTTCCAGCAGGCAGCTGTGGCTCGGTGGTACCCTAGGGCGCAGCTATAGGGGGTGGAGAGGTAGCAGTCGTATGGGGGCTCTGGTGCCTTAGGGGGCATCAAAGCACATGTGGCCTATATTAGACCAGTATTATAATGAGCACATGGAGCCCTGTTGCAGATTTTGCATCGGGGCCCAGTAGCTACAAGTTACAACCCTGGTGGTACCCCCTGCACTCAGAATACCTTTGTAAATCATTGATTCATTTCAGTTTAGTCCATTGCCGCTATTGGTTGTATGAGAGCCACTTGTAGGGCCACTCCATGAGAGTGAGAAGGAGACAATCCTGTGTATCAAAGTGTACTGAACAGAAAACCACTTAAATCTTTACCGCCAAAGATTGACTTCGGAAGGCCTAAGTCAACTCAAGCAATGGACAAGTAAGCCTTCTAAACAAGACGTTGATGAGGACTCTTCATCTAAGAACATCACTATCAACATCCTCTAAAGAACTTCATTCAGCAAGATTGCATAGTCTAACCTCGTCCTTCAAGTAGTATCTTTAGTAATGCCTTATTAGGAATTACTAAAGATTCTCTTTGAAGGACAGGGACAGTATCATGGCAGTCATGGCAGGAACCGCTCAGCACTCATTCCAGGATGTAGGCAGCATGATTACATAATCAGACGAGTGTGTTGGTAGCAAGCAACACTCAGTCCTAAGTGCTGTGCTATGGGATTGTAACACTCACGTTTAGACTGGAACACTGATGATAGTAGATCCACTTGACCTGTGTGGTAGATGACTCAGACTGTACCAGGGAGCGGAGTCTAAGTTGCCGCTGGTTTTCACCAGAGCCCATCGCAAAGCGGGATGGACTTGCTGTGGCAGGCGGCACCCAGGTCGCTACCCCTGGTACGGCTCGATCACAATGGCGGCTGAGGTGATTCGAGGCACAGGTGGGATAAGGCAACTCTCAGGATCGCTTTCTCTCAGGCAATAGGGCAACAAAGATCTGGCAGGGAAATGTGGGAGGTGGAGGAATTTATCAATGAGCCACAGGTGTTACTTCACTAATGGGCGCACTGGCCCTTTAAATCCTAAAGGTCCGGCGCGTGTGCCCTCGGGAACACGCACGCCGGAGCAGAGAGGCAGAGGCAGGGGCAGGAGAAGCACCAGGTGAGTGACGGGCTGGGATTTGCAAGCGGGCGCGTCCTGCAATGCGAATCCCAGCCCCACCGGCAGCAGCAGGTAATGGGACCATGCGCTCACGGCCAGCGTGTGTGGCCAGAGCGCATAACGTAACAGGGATTAAAGGGGTACTCCATTGGAAAAGAAATGTTTTTAAATGAACAGATGCCAGAAAGTTACACAGATTTATGAATCTAAATCCTTCCAGTACTTATCAGCTGCTGTATGCCCCAGAGGAAGTTCTTTTTTATTTGAAATTATTTTCTGTTTGACCACAGTGCTCTCTGCTGACACCTCTGTTAGTGTCAGGAACTGTCCGAAGCAGCAAAAAAAAAAAAGAAAAAATCCCCATAGCAACATCTCCTGCTCTGGACAGTTCCTGACAGAGGTGTCATCAGAGAGCACTGTGGTCAAACTGGAAAGAACTACACAACTTCCTCTGGAGCATACAGCAGCTGAAAAATACTGGTTGGCACCAGTTTCCCCCCCCGACCCCCTTAAAGGCAAGTCGAATGAATGAAGAAGGTCCCAGCACAAGCTCTTCTTTATAATACTTTGTGTTTTATTATATCACATATCATACATGAAAGACTTATTTTGGCTTTACACCTTTATTAATTTATACAATTGATCAAGGCATATAGCCAAAACGCATCTTACGTGTGTCATGCGTGATTAAATAAAATACAAAACCTTATAAAGAAGAGCTTAAGCTGGAACCTTCTTTATTTATTGATTACATAATCATCCTGCCTACATCCTTATCTCAGTGACAGGCCTGGCTAGCTGAAACCAGATCGACACCTGGTAAGGAAAGCGCAGGAGTGAACAAGGGGACAGGTAAGTATAATATATACAGTGGGGGGCACAGTACATAATTATGGCATTTATGGAGGCACAGTATATAAGTATAGCATTTCTAAGGGTACAGTATATAATTATGGTATTTATGGGGGAAACAGAATAAAATTATGGCATATGCGGGTGACAGGATATAATTCTGGCATTTAAGGAGTCATGGTATATAATTATATACTTAATGGGGGAACAGTAAATTCATTTATATATGGGGCACAGTGTTTAATTCATATATTTGTGGGGCACAGTCTATTAAAATGGATTTCAGGGGGCACAGTCTGTTTTTAATTTTATGGTTATGGTGTATATTGTAAAGAATTTCTAAAGTATCATAGTTTCAAGGGCTACAGTATCTAGTAGTATTATGTTCAGAGGGCACTGTGTGTGACAGGGTTATATTCACAAGGTACAATGTGTGGCAGGGTTATATACAGAGGGTATAGTGTCTGGTAGGGTTATAATCAGAGGGTGCAGTGTGTTGCAGTGTTCAGGTGGCACAATGTCTGTCAGTGTTATATTAATTATCGTCTTCATGTAGAGGATGATGATCTGCTGAAAAAGTGAAGAACTAATAATGCCTGAACATTAAACTTTGCAAGGACGGGAAGATGTAGCTGGAAGAATCATTGTGGTCTATACCATATGAAAAAGAAAAGGAAAGACTGTAGAGAAGACATCACTTACATTACTGTGTATTCTGCCTGACTATGTCCTATCAGTGCTGTAGTCTGCATAGTGAAGAAGAGGCAAAAAGGTTGGGGCGGTCTCTCGTGGATGATGGCGGCGTGATGAGTTGGTCGAAAACCACTACACCCTGGGTGGTGTGATGTCCCGCCGAGGTTATCAACGGGGACAGCACCTCACCAGGCGGGTGTAAAGTGGAGACTGATGCTGGCAGTTGTGCTGCTCGAGATCCCCTGTCCGTGACCGCGAAGGTGTACGGATATGTTATGACCAGGAAGAGGAGAGTAAAAAAAGGGGGTACTGGATGAGCACTACTGCTGAAATAAAATGGATTCGGAACGCCAATAAAGCACAGGACAGTTTATTATGGTTTAGAACAAACGGACAACGCGTTTCGGCACCAGCATGTGCCTTCCTCAGGTCCATAAAATGAATACTAAAAGGGTAGCACAATGGGTACAAGGATACATATCAATACCTTATCCATGGAATATATGTCAATATCTTGTACACAAACTACATGTCGATACCTTACACATGAGGACATTTAAGAGATTGTAATAAAATTGAGTATATAGATGTGTATGCGTATACATGTAAAAAACGTCTACAGGGTAGTGGAAACCACAGAGGTATATATATGGTGGCTAAAAATTTTAAAAAATATGTGTACATATCTTATTAAAAGTGTATATGCATATACATATGAACATACCGAAATTAAATATATAGTGTAACATACGCCCATTATCATGGGAGTCTATGTATATGTCCAAAGGGCCTCAAAGCCTGGCATGCGGTCGGTACATAGTATGCAGGTATGAGTACGAGGAAATACACAAGTTAAAAAAACAGAGAGTTCATTTGTTGTTGATTTCATGGGAACGGATGGTCCAAAAATAAGTCCAACAGTGTCCAAACGTATCGCATATCCCTGATAGGGATGTGCGTGGAAATGAATGGGCATAGACCACATAATAATCATAATAATGTTCCCATCAGTATGCCGGAAATAAAAGTCCTAAATAGGGGGAACAAGTCAAGATGTCCAAAGTGGGATAGGTCCAGGGTGGGGAGGGACAAAACAAAAAATATACAAAATATCTATATATGAAAAAAAAAAAAAATTATTATATATATATATATATATATATATATATATATATATAATAAGTATATATAAGTATGAAGAGTAGGGGGGGCAGGTGAATCCTGGATGACAGTCCTGGTTTGGGGGGGGAGACAGGCAGAGATGGATAGCAAGGAGGGAAAAAAAAAAAAAAGGGGATCCTGGGTGCCAGTCCTGGGTAAGGGGGGACAGGCAGAGATAGATTGCAGGGATGAGGAGGGAGAACTAGGACAGTACTTACATTACGGCGTCCTGGAGCCTCTGGTGTGCTGTGGTGGCGTGACTGTGTGGTTCGCGGCGTTCAGGTTTATATGGGAGCGCCGGTGGGAGTAACCGGAAGTCGCGATGTGTGACTTCCGGTCCGGCGTGCGGCGGCTGATAGAGCTGCGCGATCGGAGCCAGAGGGAGGCGCCTGTGGTGCTCCCTGTGTGGGCAGGGGGGTGTGTTATCTGTGTGATGCTGAAATGAAGGAGGAGGGGGAGAAATTGAGGATAAAGAGTAGGGTGAACAGAAAAGAGTAAGAAAATGAGGAAAGGGCAGAAAAAAGCAGGATAAGAGTGAAGAGCGTCAGGAATGTGTGGTGTAGTGCAGTGTGGTGCTGGGAAGATGAAGGAGGGGAAGGAATTAGATAGAAAGGGGTGGGATGAAAGAAGGAATTAGATAGAAAGGGGTGGGATGAAAGAAGGAGAGAAGGAGTAAAAGATAGAGAAGGGAGCATAAGGAATGTGTAGTGACTTGTAGTGTGATGCTGGGGAGAGGAGGGGGGGAGACATGGGTGGAAAAGGAGTGGGGTGAAAGGAGGAGAGGAGGAGTGAAAGATAGGGGAGAAAAGAGAGGAAGCAGAAGAAAGGAGGAGAGATGAGGGGTGGATATGGAGCAGGAGGGGGGGGAGGTGGGACATATGTAGAGGTGGGGAGCTGGGGAAGGGTGTGAGGGAAACCAGGAGGTTGGCGGTGTCAAAAAAAAACAAAAAAACGATAAGGGGGGGGGGGATTCGTGATGAATGAGTGGTTTAAAGTTCTATGCACTCGTTGAGGCCATCCGGGGTGAGACATTTCAGTTTGTAAATCCAGTATGCCTCCCTGCGGTTGAGTGCGGTCTGTCTGTTTTCTGTATCTTCTGAGATCTGCTCGATGGGGGTCATTCTGATGCATGAGAAGTCTTTGTTGTGCTTCTCCATTAGGTGTCTGGAAACGCTTTGTTTAAGGTGTCCGATGTTGCAATTGTGACGATGGCCGTTCAAGCGTTTCCTGAGGGTCTGTGTGGTCCTGCCTACATAATACAGTCCGCAACAACAGTCGAGTAGGTAAATTACGTAAGAGGAACCACAGTCTAGATGTGTTTTTATCTCAAAGGAGGTACCAATGTTCATGGTCGTGAAAGATTTCCTCCCATGTTCGATACTGAGGCAACAAAGGCATCCCTTGCTCCTACATTTGAAGGACCCCGGGGTGGGGGTAGTGGTCTCGGAGGTTTTTTTCTTTTTTCTGAGGCGGCTTGGTGCTAGTATATTTTTGATGGTCTTTCCTCTGCGAAATGTCAGTTTCGGCTTTTCAGGTAGGAGTTTTTTAAGTATTGGGTCCACAAGTAGGGTGCCCCAGTTCCTTTCAAAGATATCTCTAATTCTTTTGTGGTCTTGATTAAAGGTCGTAATGAAATTGCAGCTGTAGATGTTTTGTTCAGGGGTGCCTTTCCTTGGAGCGGCTGATGGTAGAAGATCTTTTTGTTCTGCGTTGAGGTTAGTTGGAAATGCTTCTTTTAGAATGGAGGACGGATAGTTTTTCTGTTTGAACCTGTTGTGTAAAATTTTTGATTGGGTTTTGTAATCCGAGGTATTGGTGCAATTGCGGCAGATTCTCCTGTACTGACTGTGAGGGATGTTCGTCAACCAATTTTTGTAATGTGCACTGCGGAAGTCTAGGAAGCTGTTTGTGTCGACTTTTTTGAAATGGGTTTTAGTTATAATCTTGTCATGCTGATGGCTCACATTAAGGTCCAAGAAGACGACGGAGATTGGATCCATAGTTGGTGTGAATTCTAAACCCCAGTGGTTTTTGTTCAGGTGTTGGATGAAGTTATTTGCAGTCGTGGTTTCTCCATTCCAAATTATGAGTAGGTCGTCGATATAGCGTTTATAGTAGACGATATGGGGGTTGAAGGCAAGTGAACCGATGATGTGTTCCGTTTCGAAACCTCCCATAAACAGATTCGCATAGCTGGGGGCCACTCGGGTCCCCATTGCTGTTCCTTTTATTTGGTGGTAGAGGGTGTACCCGTTGGAAAATACATTGTGAGTGAGTATGAAATGGAGGCTCTTGATCAGGAAGTCCATCTGTTTTTCCTTAAACTTGCCTGTTTCGAGTAGAAATTTTCTTGTCATCTTCAGGCCCAGATCGTGGGCAATGTTCGAGTAGAGAGAGGTGACATCCAATGTGATGAATAGATAGTTGGGTTCCCAGGGTACTCTGGAGAGGTCCTCAATCAGACTTGCAGAATCTCTGAGGTATGAGGGAAGTGTTGTGACATCTCAGAGGCTCCAGGACGCCGTAATGTAAGTACTGTCCGAGTTCTCCCTCCTCATCCCTGCAATCTATCTCTGCCTGTCCCCCCTTACCCTGGACTGGCACAAAGGATCCCCTTTTTTTTTTTTTTCCCTTCCTGCTATCCATCTCTGCCTGTCTCCCCCCCCAACCCAGGACTGTCATCCAGGATTCACCTGCCCCCCCCCCCCCCCCGTACTCTTCATACTTATATATACTTATTGTATATAATTTTAATTTTTAATTTTTTAATTTTTTTTTTCATATATAGATATTTTGTATATTTTTTGTTTTGTCCCTCCCCACCCTGGACCTATCCCACTTTTGGACATCTTGACTTCTTCCCCCTATTCAGGACTTTTATTTCCGGCATACTGATGGGAACATTATTATGATTATTATGTGGTCTATGCCCATTCATTTCCACGCACATCCCTATCAGGGATATGCGATACGTTTGGACACTGTTGGACTTATTTTTGGACCATCCGTTCCCATGAAATCAACAACAAATGAACTCTCTGTTTTTTTAACTTGTGTATTTCCTCGTACTCATACCTGCATACTATGTACTGACCGCATGCCAGGCTTTGAGGCCCCTTGGACATATACATAGACTCCCATGATAATGGGCGTATGCTACACTATATATTTAATTTCGGTATGTTCATATGTATATACATATACACTTTTAATAAGATATGTACACATATTTTTTACAATTTTTTAGCCACCATATATATACCTCTGTGGTTTCCACTACCCTGTAGACGTTTTTTACATATATACGCATACACATGTATATACTCAGTTTTATTACAATCTCTTAAATGTCTTCATGTGTAAGGTATCGACATGTAGTTTGTGTACAAGATATTGACATATATTCCATGGATAAGGTATTGATATGTATCCTTGTACCCATTGTGCTACCCTTTTAGTATTCATTTTATGGACCTGAGGAAGGCACATGCTGGTGCCGAAACGCGTTGTCCGTTTGTTCTAAACCATAATAAACTGTCCTGTGCTTTATTAGCGTTCCGCATCAATTTTATTTCAGCAGTAGCGCTCGTCCAGTACCCCCTTTTTTTACTCTCCTCTTCCTGGTCGTAGTCTGCATAGATGATGTGTGGTGTCGGACGGGGTAATTAACCTTATGGTGACGCCAGGGCGTGGTTGATCTATACACCACCTGAGGTAGGCCAGCTTCACCTGTGCCAAGCACGGGTCAAATAATCACTCCAATGCAAGGTTATGGTTAACTGGTTTGCTTTACTGAAGTTGGAAAGATGGTACAATCCGTTACAGCTCGGATCAGCGTGAAGAAGTTGCAGGGTGAACTTAGGGAAGCTTATCAGCTTGCTGGGACTTATAGTTAATTGTGCTGTATATAGCCCACGCTATACATTAGAGACTTGGACTTGACTAACTTGCTGACTTGACTTGTACAATATCCCAAAGACTGTAGGCTTACCGCAAGGCTTTGACTTTCACCTTGGTAGTGGGGCTGACTTGTAGTTGATGTGT
Organism: Hyla sarda; assembly: GCF_029499605.1. Classification (NCBI taxonomy): domain Eukaryota; kingdom Metazoa; phylum Chordata; class Amphibia; order Anura; family Hylidae; genus Hyla; species Hyla sarda. The sequence continues at coordinate 121,302,066 of NC_079194.1, read as the reverse complement.
GGTTACTGGACTAGGCCTCAGGTCTCCTGTCATGTATTGGTCTGTATTCACACACAGCCTATTGATATTGCTGTATTGTAACCAGTTTTATCTTCCCTGTTAGGGAAGAGTTAAAACTTCCTGGTTGTTTTAAGCCCAGGCCTCTGGTAGCCAATAGCTGCTAGGGTGTGTCTATTTATTGTCAGCCCAGGCTAGTCTCTGTTGGCTGGTGATACATCATTATACCATGACTTGTTACCATGTTGGACATGGGGTTAATGGAGGCTGGGTGAAACACTCTTTGTTTGTACTTTTATCTACTATATCTGTTTTTTTCATGCACTTTTAGCTATATTATTTGGCATGCTCTTAGTAGATTTTAAGCTGTGTTTTTTTGTTGGTTTTAGGATTTACTATCCTTTTTGTTATGTCTGTTCACACTGTTTGCTCTTGTACCCGTTTATGTGAAGTTCTGTGTTTTATATTTGTTTTCCTACTGGGCCAGCATCCTGACCACACTGAGGTGTGTGTGCCGCTGGTCAGTAGTCTATTTGGATTTATTATTAATGGCTATTCCTTTAGTAGAGGGGAGTGTCCAGTTTGTGTGTCCAGTGTGAACAGTGTCCTGTATTTATATTCTTGTTTAGCTATAGATCCCGTTCGGTTTAGTGGCTCTCAGTTCTTCTGGTTCATCCCCTTCATCTCCAGGATTTGCTGTATACTTATATTCTGTCTAGTCTTGTTCATTTTAGCATGTCTGCCGTTATTCTGATATCCAGTTTATGAACTGTTTGCTAATTCACTATATTCTGCCCTGTAGTATTTATATTCCTGTCTGTTCCTGCAGTCTGTTGACTTCAGTTCTTGTATTCTGATCGCTTGAGTTTTGTACATGTCTACTTATCTATAGTGACCTCTGTTCATGACCACAGATCTATAGAGTACTCTGTTCATGGCCACTGCGCCCCCCTGTTCATGTCCAATGATCTAGTGTCCTCTGTTCATGTCCGTTGATGGTGTCCTCTGTGCTGCTCACTGATCTTTGTCCTCTGAACTTATATATCATAGAGTTGTATGTTCTTGTTAGTTTTCTGGTTGGTGACCGACTAGTTATTAGTGTGTGTTTTTAATTCGGCCCCAGCACTTTAGTTCAGGGAGGGACCGGCGCCTGGTTGTCGACTCACCGTTTAGGGTTAGTGGGTAAGTAGGCAGGGAGAGCGGTTTTAGGGTGAGTTTAGGGCTCACTCTCCCTGTCCCCTGGTCAGTCCCGAACACCTCCTTTCAGATCAACCTCACAGACAGACTTCACTCCTCACCAAACTGTACCTCAGCACTAAGAGCAGGAGCTCAAAAAAGAGAGATGAACCCTGACCTCACTATATATGGGAGGAATTTAGAGAGATCCCGTTGGCCGGATAAGTCACAAGGTCCTTAGCAACAATAGATACCCAAGGTAACAGTGCATAGAAAATAAATTACATTAACCATTGCATAGCTGTGCATAATACTGTGAATGATAGAGAGTTCTGAGAAGAAGGGACCCATGACGGTCATTGAGCAGCATCTGCCACACAGGATGGGTAGGAGTTCAGAAGAACACGTGAATCTGTACTGGGTCACCTCAGATGGGTAACACAATTCTCAGCATTCCCTTACCACTGCTGAGGTCATAATGGGAGGTGTATTTTCACATAATAAAAACTTCTTTAGCACTTTCCTCTTACTTGGCAATTAATATATTTGATTATTTCCCTAAAAATAATTTTCTGTGATGTGCTACACTGCGGGCATCCTTCACACCAAGCAGGGAACCTGTTTAAATCCCACCCCTGCATTATCTCCCCTTCTCCTGCTGTCATAGTAGTAGGATACCCAATTTCTTCCTCTTGTAACTTCTGGTACCCTCCAGAAGGTGAATGACAGTGGGTGACTAATCTAAAAAGGCTGTGAATGTCTGTGGCGATGCCCATTCTGAGCATGTGGATTTGATAGTAGAGGAGCTAGTAGTCAAAGTAAATAACATGAAGGAGACAATTCACATGCAGACATGGAAAACAGACAAGCTTTGGGCCATATGGTCATTATTAGTTTTGAGCAGCATAGGCCATATTCAAATTCGCGAATATTCACGAATATATGGACGAATATTCATCATATATTCGCATATTCGTAATATTCGCGTTTTATTTTCGCATATGCGAAACTTTGCGTATGCAAAAATTAGCAAATGCGAAAATTAGCATATACAAAAATTAGCATAAGCGGAAATTCGCATATACGAAAATTGGCATATGCAAATTTTCGCACATGTGAAAATTCGCATGCCAGTCTCACACAGTAGTATTAGAGCCTTCTTACACCACAAAAGCTGGAATCAGAGAGGGATGATCACTGTGATGTGTACTGGGAAAAAAAAAAGAATATTCGTAATTACGAATATATAGTGCTATATTCGTGAATATGCGATATTTGTGAATAAAATTCGCATTGTGAATATTCGCGAGCAACACTAGTCCTTATTTTTGGTAAAGTGCTATAAGTAAGGATTGTGTGGCCCAAAACATGACCTTCTTTTCATATGGTAACCTGATGTACATTTATGTACCTGATAGATATTTAGAGTAAAGTGCTGCTGAAGACTGTCCTTTTTCCCCACCTTTTTGATTGTGTTTTAGAACGCTTTCCAGAGTCCATCTGGTAGAATGGAGAGATCATAGGGATCACCGTATCATGGTCAGATCACCATGAGGCCAAGTGCTCAGTATACGTGGATGACGTGACAATCTCCTGCACTGATCATCATTTGGTGTCAGCACTCCAGGCTCGCAAGAAGTTTGCTGGGCTTTAAGGGCAAAGGTCAACTCTGGGAAGTCAGAAGCTATATTCTTTGGGGAATGGCATCCGGCTCCTTCTATCCCTTTCCAGTTTAGCATAAAATTAGACATGAAAATTCTTGGAGTCTGGTTTGGGGAAAAAAGATGCACCTTTAAAGTCCCAGGAGGAACAATTGGCCAAGGTTAGGAAGAAATCAGACTGCGAGGATTCAGAAAGCTTAGAATTGAGGGTAAAACACTTGTCCTGCATGTGCAGTAACCCACTACAGGAGTTGTCTTATGGTCTGACAAAGCATAACCAGAGTAACTAATGTTCTTTAAACTGTAACTTTATATTGCTATTAATAATGGTGAATTGCACTTTTATATCATACCATGTGGTGAAGAGTTAACCTAGCCCCAATCACATACACTGTGATGCTCTTTGCTTCCACCCACTGGTGAACAGCATTCTTTTTGCTTTAAATCTTACAACTACTTAACAGGGTAGTGTGGAACCAGGCCTGGCTACTACATGGGCTTACTACAGACAACCTGCATACTAGCTGTGTTCTGACCTTTTTTGTTTTTTTTACCAGCTTCTTTTCATCTAAGGGGGTAACAAATTCAGCCTGTAGCTTTTAAGGAGATTCGGTCTGTCCAGGCCACCCTTTTACTGCCAGGAGACAACCATTGTGAATTTTTGTTGCCTTTTCAGGGATCCAACCATCTCAGGAACCAACTCTAAACACAGGTTAACTCTTCACTGCCAGAAACCACCTTTCATGACTGGAAACCACTGTTAAAACTGTTTAAGCTGGGTCCCTTCTTATAAAAAGAATGATACGAAAAGTTGTGTACCTCCACCCTGTAATGTTCTATCAGTTAGTAAAGTTACCTGTTTGCAAACAACTCTGAGTCCCAGTGTCTTGATTTTCATCTGCACATAAACAATTAAGGGCACCCCATGCACCATTGGCCAGGACATTATTAACCAGGATGTGTCCCAAGGGACCAGATACCAACACACTAGTGCAGACCCTCTTCTATTTACTTGCGACGGCCCCCAGAGTGGTACCAAGGACCAGAAATCTACTCTAGCTTCTGTGATAAAGGCTTCCTACTGCATGTGGGACTACAAGTGCCAGCTGGCCCTAGCAATGACATCTGTGCTACCTCATCCAGTCACCTCACATGCACTCTGTGTACATTTGTCAACATTTTCACAAAAATTTTTAACCAGCCCTTTTGCTAAATGTGCTTGATATGAAATCAAGTGTTTTGGCTTTTGCAGTTGTTTTTTCGTATTCACTTTTTTTTTTTCAAGTTCCAAAAATGACCACAAAAGATTGTTTGGAGCTAACTCGCTCCAGCCTGGACTACACTATGAAATTTGCATAGATCTATGCTATTTAGCTATTCATGAAGAACATGCATCTTTTTGATAAATATGGTTGAAGTACCTATGATGTATTCACAAGCAAACAGGTGTAAAAATTGCTTGATTTATTAACCCCTTGAGGACTTTTCATTTTTAAGAATTAGAAATTTTTACATTTTCCTTTTTTTAATCTCCTCGTCTTCTAAAAATCATAACGTTTTCAATTTTCCACCAACAGACCCATTCGAGGGCTTGTTTTTTGCGCCACCAATTTTATTTTATAATGACATCAATCATTTCACCATAGAATCTACAACAAAAAATATATATATTTGTGGGCCATAAAAAACGCGCCATTTTGTAAATTTTGTGGGCTACCGTTTCTACATTTTTCAATAAATATGACACATTAACTTTATTCTGTAGGCCCATACCATGCAATGATACCAAAAAAAGTTTTAGTTTATTTTACTTCTTTTAAAACATTATAACTTTTTGTATACAAGTAAGTATGTTTAAAATTGTCCTCTTCTGACACCTATAACTTATACAGGGCTGTGTGAGGGCTCATTTTTGTGCCGTGATATGTAGTTTTTATCAGTACCATTTTTGTATTAATGGAGACTTTTTAATCACTTTTTATGCATTTTTGTATGGTATACGAAGTGACCAAAAATATGTAATTCTGGACTTTGGTATTTAAATAAATCTGTTCTTATCTAGTGTTGCTCGCGAATATTCGCAAATCGAATATTATTCGCGAATATCGCATATTCGCGAATTCGCGAATTTTGCGAATATAGCGCTATATATTCGTAATTACGAATATTCGTTTTTTTTTTGTTTCTTTTTCTTCACAGTACACATCACAGTGATCATCCCTCTCTGCTTCCAGCTTGTGTGGTGTAAAGAAGGCTGTAATACTACTGTGTGAGACTGGCGCACGTAAATTCGCATATGCGAACATTAGCATATGCTAATGTTCGCATATGCGAATTGTCGCGTATGTTAATTTTGTATATGCTAATTTTCACATATGGTAATTTTCGCATACGCGAATTTTCGCATATGCGAAAATAAAACGAGGATATAACGAATATGCGAATATTCGCGAATATATGACGAATATTCGTCCATATATTCGCGAATATTCGCGAATTCGAATATGGCCTATGCCGCTCAACACTATTCTTATCCATGCCCATACAGAAACCATTGATAATGGATGGGTACACACAAGGAAGTTATGTTCTCGGTGCAAGCAGGTTGTCCCCAAGACTACCCATAGGCGTCTCAAAACCATGCTGGCCAGGTATAAAGTCCACCTCTTACATTTGGCAGATAAAAGTCCAGCCCTGGACTGGCCCAAACCTCTGTCCCCGACTTTTGGGGTGCCCACCTCCTTTTGGGGTAGCCCCAACTGTCTATGCTTAAGCTGATGGTGCCGGTCCTTATGCTGAATAAGGTGTATGGCATTAGGGTCAAAACAATAAAACACGAAACAGTGCAGAAGTCAGGAAGCAGGTCAGGACACAAAGGGTTAACCTAAGCGGCCAGAGCCCAGCATGTGAAGCCTGGCCAGGTTTGGCCCATACACCAGCAGTGCACGCATTTCTTTTTTACTCTTTCTGGCCTGACTAATATGGGGATTTTTCACAATTCTGGCTGGATGTCTGGCACATATCATTACAGAATGTGTTCACTGTCTATAGGGCTGCCACCAGAAATTTAGTTTGGCAGCTTAAAAGCCTAGGCCCACCGTGGCCAGCCCTGAGACTACCCCCAGGGCCTGCCCAAATCTTTTTTTATTTTCTAATGATATATTTCTAATTAGATTATAAAAAAAAAATGTATTTTTTTTATGTATTCCAATAAGGATTATACTTTTTTTTTACTATACATGCTCTCTGTTGCAATTAGTCTTTGTAGGAATTTATTTATTGATATTGAGTTAGGCAGATTTTAACCCCTTAAGGACCCAGCCAATTTTCACTGTAGGACACGGCCATTTTTTGCACATCTGACCACTGTCACTTTAAGCATTAATAACTCTGGGATGCTTTTACCTTTCATTCTGATTCCGAGATTGTTTTTTCGTGACATATTCTACTTTATGTTAATGGAATTTTTTTTTTCAATACTTGCATCATTTCTCTGTGAAAAATTCCAAAAATTTTATGGAAAATATTGAAAATTTTGCTTTTTTTTTTTTAACTTGGAAGCTCTCTGCTTAAAAGGAAAATTAATATTCCAAATAAATTATACATTGATTCACATATACAATATGTCTACTTTATGTTTCCATCATAAAGTTGACATGTTTTTACTTTTGGAAGACATCAGAGGGCTTCAAAGTATAGCAGCAATTTTCAGATTTTTCACAAAATTTTCAAAAATCTAAATTTTTCAGGGACCAGTTCTGTTTTGAAGTGGATTTGAAGGGCCTTATTATTAGAAATACCCTACAAATGACCCAATTATAAGAACTGTACTCCTCAAAGTATTCAAAATGACATTCAAAAGGTTTGTTTTACCATTTAGGTGTTTCACAGGAATAGCAGCAAATTGAAGGAGAAAATTCAAAATCTTCATTTTTTACACTCGCATGTTCTTGTAGACCCAATTATTGAATTTTTACAAGGGGTAAAAGGAGAGAAATCTTACTAAAATGTGTAACCCAATTTCTCTCGAGTAAGAAAATATCTCATATGTGTATGTCAAGTGTTCGGCGGGCGCAGTAGAGGGCTCAGAAGGGAAGGAGCGACAGTGGGATTTTGGAGAGTGAGTTTTTCTGAAAGGGTTTTTGGGGGGCATGTCACATTTAGGAAGCCCCTATGGTGCCAGAACAGCAAAAAAAAAACCCACATGGCATACTATTTTGGAAACTACACCCCTCAAGGCACGTAACAAGGGGTCCAGTGAGCCTTAACACCCCACAGGTGTTTGACGACTTTTCGTTAAAGTTGGATGTGAAAATGATTTTTTTTTCACTAAAATGCAAGTTTTCCCCCAAAATTTTTTTTACAAGGGATAATAGGACAAAATTACCCCCCCAAATTTGTAACCCCATCTCTTCTGAGTATGGAAATACCCCATATTAGGACGTAAAATGCTTTGCGGGCAAACTATAAAGCTCAGAAGAGAAGGAGCCACATTTTGCTTTTGAACAGCAAAATTAGCTGAAATGGTTTTTGGGGGGCATGTCGCATTTAGGAAGCCCCTATGGTGCCAGGACAGCAAAAAAAAAAAAAAAACACATAGCATACTATTTTGGAAACTACACCCCTCAAGGCACATAACAAGGGGTCCAGTGAGCCTTAACACCCCACAGGTGTTTGACGACTTTTTGTGAAATTTGGATGTGCAAATGATTTTTTTTTCCCACTAAAATGCTAGTTTTCCCTCAAATTTTAAATTTTTACAAGGGGTAATAGGACAAAATGCCACCCAAAATGTGAAACCCCATCTCTTCTGAGTATGGAAATACCCCATGTGTGGACGTCAAGTGCTCTGCTGGCGCACTACAATGCTCAGATGAGAAGGAGCGCCATTGAGCTTTTGGGAAAAAAAATTGTTTGGAATGGAAGTCAGGGGCCATGTGCGTTTACAAAGCCCCCCGTGGTGCCAGAACAGTGGACCCCCCACATGTGACCCTATTTTGGAAACTACACCCCTCACAGAATTTAATAAGGGGTGCAGTGAGTATTTACACCCCACTGGCGTTTGACAGATCTTTGGAACAGTGGGCTGTGCAAATGAAAAATTACATTTTTCATTTTCACCTACCACTGTTCCAAAAATCTGTCAGACACTTGTGGGGCGCAAATGCTCACTGTACCCCTTATTACATTACGTGAGGGGTATAGTTTCCAAAATGGGGTCACATGTGGGTATTTATTTTTTTGCATTTATGTCAGAACCACTGTAAAATCGGCCACCCCTGTGCAAATCACCAATTTAGGCATCAAATGTACATAGTGCGCTCTTAATCCTGAGCCTTGTTGTGCACCCGCAGAGCATTTTACGCCCACATATGGGGTATTTCTGTACTCAGGAGAAATTGTGTTACAAATTTTGGGGGTCTTTTTTTCCTTTTAACGCTTGTGAAAATAAAAAGTATGGGGCCACACCAGCATGTTAGTGTAAATTTTTTTTATTTTTTTACACTAACAAGCTGGAGTAGCCCCCAACTTTTCCTTTTCATAAGGGGTAAAAGGAGAAAAAGCCCCACAAAATTTGTAGTGCAATTTCTCCCGAGTACGGAAATACCCCATATGTGGCCCTAAACTGTTTCCTTGAAATACGACAGGGCTCCGAAGTGAGAGAGCACCATGCACATTTGAGGACTAAATTAGGGATTGCATAGGGGTGGACATAGGGGTATTCTACGCCAGTGATTCCCAAACAGGGTGCCTCCAGCTGTTGCTAAACTCCCAGCATGCCTGGACAGTCAGTGGCTGTCCAGAAATGCTGGGAGTTGTTGTTTTGCAACAGCTGGAGGCTCCCTTTTGGAAACACTGCCATACAATATGTTTTTAATTTTTATTGGGGGGGACAGTGTAAGGGGGTGTTTATGTAGTGTTTTACTCTTTATTATGTGTTGGTGTAGAGATTTTAGGGTACGTTTGCGCTGGTGTGTTACGGTGAGTTTCCCGCTAGGAGTTTGCAATGCGGCAAAAAATTTGCCGCAGCCCAAACTTGAAGCAACAAACTTACTTTAAACCTGCCTGTGTGAAGGTACCCTGTACATTCACCTGGGGGGGGGGGGGGCAAACATCCAGCTGTTTCAAAACTACAACTCCCAGCATGTACTAACAGACCATGCATGCTGGGAGTTGTAGTTTTTCAACAGCTGGAGGCACACTGGTTGGAAAACCTTCAGTAGGGTTCTGTTATCTAACTCAGTGTTTTCCAACCAGTGTGCCTCCAGCTGTTGCAAAACTACAACTCCCAGCATGTACTGATCACCAAAGGACATGCTGGGAGATGTAGTTATGCAACAGCTGGAGGTACGCAACTACAACTCCCAGCATGCCGAGACAGCTGTTTGGGCATGCTGGGATTTGCAGTTTTGCAACATCTGGAGGGCTACAGTTTTAGAGACCACTGCAAAGGGATCTCCAAACTGTGGTCCTCCAGCTGTTGCAAAACTACAAATCCCAGCATGCCCGGACAGCAAACAGCTGTTTGGGCATGCTAGGAGTTGTAGTTTTGCAAGATCTGGAGGGATACAGTTTAGAGACCACTAGATAGTGGTCTCAAACTGTAGCCCTCCAGCTGTTGCAAAACTACATATTCCAGCATGCCCGAACAGCTGTCTGGGCATGCTGGGAGTTGTAGTTTTGCAACATCTGGAGGGCTACAGTTAGAGACCATCCAGACTATCTAGTGGTCTCAGACTGTACCCTCCAGATGTCGCTAGGCAACTCACCGGCTTCCGTAGGATCCAGCCGCCCGACGATTTCTGTCACCGCACGACGATCTCCATCGCCCGCAGCCTCCGGATCGGTAAGTGGATCTTCGGCGCCAGTCCCTGCCGGGTTTCCCCGTCCTGCCTCGCCTATTGTGGGTGGGGACGGGGAAAACGAAAGTTAACCCCCCCCGCCCCCGATCTGCTATTGGTGGTCACGTCTAGACCACCAATAGCAGGGATAGGAGGGGTGGCACCCCTGCCACCTCACTCCTATGCCTTCAGGGGGATTGTGGATGTCTTGGACACCTGTGATCCCCCTTCTATTCCGGGTCACCATAGACCTGAAATGACCCGGAATCGCGCAAATCGCAAGTGTGAATTCACTTTCGATTTGCCGCGATCGCCGACATGGGGGGGTCTGATGACCCCCCCTGGGCCTTTGCACGGGATGCCTGCTGAATGATTTCAGCAGACATCCCGGTCTGATCCCCGCCCGGTGCACGGCGGGGGCCGGAATTGTCCACAACATACGCGTACGTCATGGGTCCTTAAGTACCAGGGTGTCATGAGGTATGCGCACGTCAAGGGTCCTTAAGGGGTTAAATAGTCCACATATTTAGCTGGAGATATATAGAGGCTGTAGCACTTGGTTTCTGCCCCTCTTCCATAATACAGCTATATTCACTGCACTGATCATTAGTGTGCCTAATTAGATTATAGTAGTGTGCAGTGCAGTAAAACAATGAGCTGCACAGAGGATTGGGGATAAGATGTCTGATCGTGGGGGTCCCGCCGCAGGAGGGCCCCACGATCTCCCTGTTGCACCCGGCATTTGTCTAGATCATCGGGTGCAGCGCAGGAGGCTCGTGCCATCATGGACACGCCCCCTTGTGCTATCATGGCCACGCTCCCTTAATGCAAGTCTATGGGAGAGGGCGTGACGGCTTGCATTGAGGGGGCATAGCCATGACAGCATTAGGGTGTGTGGCCATGACTGCACAAGCCTCCGGCCCCGCATCGCCAGGGGATAAGATGTCTAGGGGCGGAGTACCCCTTTCAATAAAAAATGTAATACAAACTCATACTTGCTAGCAGCTAGCAGCACTGTAAGGTCACTAGTAAAAAAAAAAAAAATACTGTGGAAACAACATTAAACACCAGATTATCAGAGTAAAGAACTCTGAAAAATAAGGGCACTGTGTCCACTCAAAAACCACCTAAACTGCCAAATAGTAGGGGTATAGAACAACTTTTTGCCACAGTTGCCATGTGAATGGTAGTACTGAGAAGAATGTAGCTATTACCGTATTTTTTGTCCTATAGGACGCACCGGCGTATAAGACGCACCCAATTTTTAGGGGCAAAATCAAAAAAAATAAAGATTTTGAACCCAATAGTGGTCTTCAACCTGCGGACCTCCAGATGTTGCAAAACTACAACTCCCAGCATGCCCGGACAGCCGTTGGCTGTCCGGGCATGCTGGGAGTTGTAGTTTTGCAACATCTGGAGGTCCGCAGGTTGAAGACCACTGCATAGGAGGTAATACTCACGTGTCCCCGCCGCTCCGGACCCGTCACCGCTGCCCTGGATGTCGCTCCATCGCTGTCGCCGTGTCCCCGTCGCTCTGGAACGTCTCTGCTGCCGGCTGGGTATCCTCGCTCTCCGTCGCCGCCATCAAGTCGTTACGCACGCCGACGCAAGTACGCGACGACGTGATGACGAGGAAGGAGAGCGCCGGCATACAGGGGATCCCTGAACGGAGAAGACACCAATGAGGCAGGTAAGGTCCCTCCCCCCCGGTGTCCTGTAAGCACTAACCCGGTGAAATTGCGGCGCTCCCGAACAGCCCGACTGAACAGCCGGGTTAGTGTCACTTTCCCTTCAGACGCGGCGGTCAGCTTTGATCGCCGCGTCTGAAGGGTTAATACAGGGCATCACCGCGATCGGTGATGTCCTGTATTAGCCGCGGGTCCCGGCCGTTGATGGCCGCAGGGACCGCCGCAATAGGGGTGTATTCGCCGTATAAGACGCACCGACTTTTTCCCCCAGTTTTGGGGAAGAAAAAGTGTGTCTTATACGGCGAAAAATACGGTACTGGTTAATAGGCACAGGGTAATCCCTAGAAGTTGCCAACAGTAATTGTGGGAGCATTATGGATGAATATGAAGATACTCTCATGACTTATGGCAATGGCACCAGAATATGACCCATCAGAGAAAGGTATCTCATATAAACAATATCTTATATAAAAAAAAAAAAAACTAAAGAAGGGCACATATCCTCTTCTCACTGGGGTACCCTATATGTCAAGTATTACAGTGGTGCATTCATGGTCATCTATATCAAGGGCTCTGTATTAAGGGGACAGTCTCCTTAACAGAAGCTTCTCATAAAAATTATACTTATACTATAAATTATACTTATACTATAAATGGTCTCATGTCCAAATATTATAAAAACTTTCCAGCTGAATAGTGGAGCTAATGGAAATGAGAACGACCTGCCTCATGGTTTGGAAATTTGTACAAACTATTCTAAGACAACGCCTGTCCTAAATATATGGGAGAACGAAACAAAGTGCTCTCTGATGTGGGAACCATTTGTGTTTTAGCTTATTTTCCGCTAAATGTTTCATTAGAGGTGGCAAAAAGGATTAGAAATGTAATTTTTAATGGACTTGTAGGAACTAACACAAAACCACAAAAAAAAAAGGTTGAACATGAGCAGAAAAGTGATTACTGTCACGATGCCGGCTGGCAGGTAGTGGACCCTCTGTGCCAGAGAGGGATTGGCGTGGACCGTGCTAGTGGACCGGTTCTAAGCCACTACTGGTTTTCACCAGAGCCCGCCGCAAAGCGGGATGGTCTTGCTGCGGCGGTAGTGACCAGGTCGTATCCACTAGCAACGGCTCACCTCTCTGGCTGCTGAAGATAGGCGCGGTACAAGGGAGTAGGCAGAAGCAAGGTCGGACGTAGCAGAAGGTCGGGGCAGGCAGCAAGGATCGTAGTCAGGGGCAACGGCAGAAGGTCTGGAAACACTGGCAAGGGACACACAGGGAACGCTTTCACTGGCACTAAGGCAACAAGATCCGGCAAGGGAGTGCAAGGGAAGTGAGGTAATATAGGGAGTGCACAGGTGATAACTCTAATTGGAACCACTGCGCCAATCAGCGGCGCAGTGGCCCTTTAAATCGCAGAGACCCGGCGCGCGCGCGCCCTAGGGAGCGGGGCCGCGCGCGCCGGGACAGAACAGACGGGGAGCGAGTCAGGTAGGAGAGCCGGGGTGCGCATCGCGAGCGGGCGCTACCCGCATCGCGAATCGCATCCCGGCTAGCAGCAGGATCGCAGCGCCCCGGGTCAGAGGACGTGACCGGGGCGCTGCAGCGGAGGAGGTGAAGCGAGCGCTCCGGGGAGGAGCGGGAACCCGGAGCGCTCGGCGTAACAGTACCCCCCCCCTTGGGTCTCCCCCTCTTCTTGGAGCCTGAGAACCTGAGGAGCAGACTTTTGTCAAGGATGTTGTCCTCAGGTTCCCAGGATCTCTCTTCAGGACCACAACCCTCCCAGTCTACTAAAAAAAAATTTTTTCCTCTGACCTTTTTGGCAGCCAAAATCTCCTTGACCGAGAAGACGTCCGAGGAGCCGGAAACAGGAGTGGGAGGAACAGATTTGGGAGAAAAACGGTTGAGGATGAGTGGTTTGAGAAGAGAGACGTGAAAGGCATTAGGGATACGAAGAGAAGGAGGAAGAAGAAGTTTATAAGAGACAGGATTAATTTGACACAGAATTTTGAAAGGACCAAGATAGCGTGGTCCCAACTTGTAGCTAGGGACACGGAAGCGGACATATTTAGCGGAGAGCCATACCTTGTCTCCAGGGGAAAAAACGGGGGGAGCTCTTCTTTTCTTATCCGCGAACCTCTTCATGCGTGAAGAAGCCTGTAAGAGAGAATTTTGGGTCTCTCTCCATATAATGGAAAGGTCACGAGAAATTTCATCCACAGCGGGCAGACCAGAGGGCAAGGGGGTAGGGAGGGGGGGAAGAGGGTGACGGCCGTACACCACGAAAAATGGGGATTTGGAGGAAGATTCAGAGACCCTGAAGTTATACGAGAATTCGGCCCATGGAAGGAGATCTGCCCAGTCATCCTGGCGGGAGGAAACAAAATGTCGCAAATAATCACCCAGGATCTGGTTAATTCTTTCTACTTGTCCATTGGACTGGGGATGATATGCAGAGGAAAAATTTAATTTAATCTTGAGTTGTTTACAGAGAGCTCTCCAGAATTTAGACACGAATTGGACCCCTCTATCCGAGACAATCTGCGTAGGCAACCCGTGAAGACGAAAAATGTGTACAAAAAATTGTTTAGCCAACTGAGGCGCAGAAGGAAGACCAGGAAGAGGAATGAAATGTGCCATTTTGGAGAATCGATCAACGACCACCCAAATAACGGTGTTGCCACGGGAAGGGGGTAAATCAGTAATAAAATCCATACCAATCAGAGACCAAGGCTGTTCGGGGACAGGCAGAGGATGAAGAAAACCAGCGGGCTTCTGGCGAGGAGTCTTATCCCGGGCACAGATAGTGCAGGCTCGCACAAAGTCCCCAACATCCGTCTCCAGAGTTGGCCACCAATAGAAGCGGGAGATGAGTTGCACAGATTTCTTGATGCCCGCATGACCTGCGAGATGGGAGGAGTGACCCCATTTGAGGATTCCGAGGCGTTGGCGTGGAGAAACAAAGGTCTTTCCTGGAGGAGTCTGTCTGATGGAGGCAGGAGAAGTGGAGATCAGGCAGTCAGGTGGAATGATGTGTTGCGGAGGGAGATCAACTTCTGAGGCATCCGAGGAACGAGAGAGAGCATCGGCTCTAATGTTCTTATCGGCAGGACGAAAGTGAATCTCAAAATTAAATCGGGCAAAGAACAGAGACCACCGGGCCTGGCGAGGATTCAGCCGTTGGGCCGACTGGAGGTAGGAGAGGTTCTTGTGGTCGGTGTAGATAATAACAGGAAATCTTGATCCCTCCAGCAGATGCCTCCATTCCTCAAGTGCTAATTTAATGGCTAGAAGTTCTCGATCCCCGATGGAGTAGTTCCTCTCCGCTGGAGAGAAGGTCCTAGAGAAAAAACCACAAGTGACAGCATGCCCGGAAGGATTTTTTTGTAGAAGAACAGCTCCAGCTCCTACTGAGGAGGCATCAACCTCCAATAGGAAGGGTTTGGAAGGGTCAGGTCTGGAGAGCACGGGAGCCGAAGAAAAGGCAGACTTGAGTTGTTTAAAGGAGTCTTCTGCTTGAGGAGGCCAGGACTTGGGATCAGCATTTTTCTTGGTTAAAGCCACGATAGGAGCCACAATGGTAGAAAAATGTGGAATAAATTGCCTGTAATAATTGGCGAACCCCAAAAAGCGTTGGATAGCACGGAGTCCGGAGGGGCGTGGCCAATTTAAGACGGCAGAGAGTTTGTCTGGATCCATCTGTAGTCCCTGGCCAGAGACCAAATATCCTAGAAAAGGAAGAGATTGGCATTCAAACAGACATTTCTCAATTTTGGCATAGAGTTGGTTGTCACGAAGTCTCTGAAGAACCATACGGACATGCCGGCGGTGTTCCTCTAGATTGGCAGAAAAAATTAGGATATCGTCCAGATATACCACAACACAGGAGTATAATAGATCACGAAAAATTTCATTGACAAAGTCTTGGAAGACGGCAGGGGCATTGCACAGTCCAAAGGGCATGACCAGATACTCAAAGTGTCCATCTCTGGTGTTAAATGCCGTTTTCCACTCGTCCCCCTCTCTGATGCGGATGAGGTTATAGGCGCCTCTTAAGTCCAATTTAGTGAAGATGTGGGCACCTTGGAGGCGATCAAAGAGTTCAGAGATGAGGGGTAAGGGGTAGCGGTTCTTAACCGTGATTTTATTAAGACCGCGGTAGTCAATGCAAGGACGTAGGGAGCCATCTTTTTTGGAGACAAAGAAAAATCCGGCTCCGGCAGGAGAGGAGGATTTACGGATAAAGCCCCTTTTTAGATTCTCCTGGACGTATTCGGACATGGCAAGAGTCTCTGGGGCAGAGAGAGGATAAATTCTGCCCCGGGGTGGAGTAGTACCCGGGAGGAGGTCGATAGGGCAATCATAAGGCCTGTGAGGAGGTAGAGTCTCAGCTTGTTTTTTGCAGAAAACATCCGCGAAGTCCATATAGGCCTTGGGGAGACCGGTTACTGGAGGAACCACAGAGTTACGGCAAGGGTTACTGGGAAGCGGTTTTAGACAGTTCTTGGAACAAGAGGACCCCCAACTCTTGATCTCCCCAGTGGACCAATCCAGGGTTGGGGAATGAAGTTGAAGCCAGGGAAGTCCAAGGAGAATCTCCGAGGTGCAATTGGGGAGGACCAAAAGTTCAATCCTCTCATGATGAGATCCGATGCTCATAAGAAGGGGCTCCGTGCGGAAACGTATGGTACAGTCCAATCTTTCATTATTTACACAATTGATGTAGAGGGGTCTGGCGAGACTGGTCACTGGGATGTTGAACCTGTTGACGAGAGAGGCCAAAATAAAATTTCCTGCAGAACCAGAGTCCAAGAAGGCCACTGTAGAGAAGGAGAAGGCAGAAGCAGACATCCGCACAGGCACAGTAAGACGTGGAGAAGCAGAGTAGACATCAAGGACTGTCTCACCTTTGTGCGGAGTCAGCGTACGTCTTTCCAGGCGGGGAGGACGGATAGGACAATCCCTCAGGAAGTGTTCGGTACTAGCACAGTACAGGCAGAGGTTCTCCATACGGCGTCGTGTCCTCTCTTGAGGTGTCAGGCGAGACCGGTCGACCTGCATAGCCTCCACGGCGGGAGGCACAGGAACAGATTGCAGGGGACCAGAGGAGAGAGGAGCCGAGGAGACGAAACGCCTCGTGCGAACAGAGTCCATATCTTGGCGGAGTTCCTGACGCCTTTCAGAAAAACGCATGTCAATGCGAGTGGCTAGGTGAATAAGTTCATGTAGATTAGCAGGAATTTCTCGTGCGGCCAGAACATCTTTAATGTTGCTGGATAGGCCTTTTTTGAAGGTCGCGCAGAGGGCCTCATTATTCCAGGACAATTCTGAAGCAAGTGTACGGAATTGTACGGCATACTCGCCAACGGAAGAATTACCCTGGACCAGGTTCAACAGGGCAGTCTCAGCAGAAGAGGCTCGGGCAGGTTCCTCAAAGACACTTCGGATTTCCGAGAAGAAGGAGTGTACTGAGGCAGTGACGGGGTCATTGCGGTCCCAGAGCGGTGTGGCCCATGACAGGGCTTTTCCGGACAGAAGACTGACTACGAAAGCCACCTTAGACCTTTCAGTGGGAAACAGGTCCGACATCATCTCCAGATGCAGGGAACATTGGGAAAGGAAGCCACGGCAAAACTTAGAGTCCCCATCAAACTTATCCGGCAAGGATAAGCGTATCCCAGGAGCGGCCACTCGCTGCGGAGGAGGTGCAGGAGCTGGCGGAGGAGATGACTGCTGAAGCTGTGGTAGCAACTGTTGTAGCATAACGGTCAGTTGAGACAGCTGTTGGCCTTGTTGCGCAATCTGTTGTGACTGCTGGGCGACCACCGTGGTGAGGTCAGCGACAACTGGCAGAGGAACTTCAGCGGGATCCATGGCCGGATCTACTGTCACGATGCCGGCTGGCAGGTAGTGGACCCTCTGTGCCAGAGAGGGATTGGCGTGGACCGTGCTAGTGGACCGGTTCTAAGCCACTACTGGTTTTCACCAGAGCCCGCCGCAAAGCGGGATGGTCTTGCTGCGGCGGTAGTGACCAGGTCGTATCCACTAGCAACGGCTCACCTCTCTGGCTGCTGAAGATAGGCGCGGTACAAGGGAGTAGGCAGAAGCAAGGTCGGACGTAGCAGAAGGTCGGGGCAGGCAGCAAGGATCGTAGTCAGGGGCAACGGCAGAAGGTCTGGAAACACTGGCAAGGGACACACAGGGAACGCTTTCACTGGCACTAAGGCAACAAGATCCGGCAAGGGAGTGCAAGGGAAGTGAGGTAATATAGGGAGTGCACAGGTGATAACTCTAATTGGAACCACTGCGCCAATCAGCGGCGCAGTGGCCCTTTAAATCGCAGAGACCCGGCGCGCGCGCGCCCTAGGGAGCGGGGCCGCGCGCGCCGGGACAGAACAGACGGGGAGCGAGTCAGGTAGGAGAGCCGGGGTGCGCATCGCGAGCGGGCGCTACCCGCATCGCGAATCGCATCCCGGCTAGCAGCAGGATCGCAGCGCCCCGGGTCAGAGGACGTGACCGGGGCGCTGCAGCGGAGGAGGTGAAGCGAGCGCTCCGGGGAGGAGCGGGAACCCGGAGCGCTCGGCGTAACAATTACCTCTCCTGGCTTCTCAATCCACTGGGGGATTATGTGTGTGTAATTCTGAGCCACAGCAACCAATCAGATTACAGCCACTATTTTACTGTCATTTTATGGCACTTAAAAATGTTTATCCCAAAGCATTTTCAAAAACTTCATAAAGTTAACAGCCAAAAAGAAACCCGATGCAGTTCTGAGAGAGATTGACAACGTTTTTCCCCATGACACTTCTTTAAGTTGACCCTAATTATAGTGTACTAAACAAGAAGAAAAGAGTAGGCTGCACTCAACCAGAGGGTGAGTGCAGCCTCCTCTTTTCTTCTTGTTTAGTACTTACTGTTTGCTATTTTGGGCCTTGCACCCCTGGTCAGTCTGTTTAGCCAATCTGCTGCTCCAGATCCTCGTAGTGCTTGCCTAGTACATTGATGCAATAGTGCCTGTCCATGCTTCTCTCTGCCTAGCCTAATTATAGTGTGATCCCTGCCAACTTTATTAGAGGTTGCAGGATAAAAAAAACTGTTGTGGGTCACTGACAGCGCCTGGCTGCATGCTCCTTGCAAGGACCCCTGCCTCTCACTGACAGCCACCTTGCTGTCTTCTGGGAAGAGTCCAGACCATTCTGTTTTCTTTCCTTATATGCAGGGGCGGACTGACACCACCCAGGGCCCCCGGACCAAATAAAGCAAGGGCCCCCAGCAAGACTCCACCCCTGGCCCCACCTCTCACCCTTCCCCTATTCCCGCCCAGTATAAATATGAATATTTGCCATAGAAAGGAATAGGAGGTGCAGTGCGCTTGAGGCTATGGGGTACTTTGAGGGATGGCAATGCCAATCACCTTAACTACACCGAGGGGGAGATTTATCAAAACTTGTGCAGAGGAAAAGGAAAAGCCCATAGCAACCAGTCAAATTGCTTCTCTCATTTTTCGGAGGCCTTTTCAAAAATGAAAGAAATCATCTGATTGGTTGCTATGGGCAACTCAGCAACTTTTCTTCTGGACAGGTTTTGATGAATCTCCCCCCAAGTGCCTTAAAACACTGAACTCCTCCTTTTTGTGCCAATTTGGGATCTCTGTCTGTGATACCCAGTCCAACTTGCCTCCAGCCTCCACTCACCTTTAAAGGGGTACTCCGGTGGAAAACTTTTTTTTTAAATCAACTGGTGCCAGAAAGTTAAACAGATTTGTAAATTACTTCTATTAAAAATTCTTAATCCTTCCAGTACATATTAGCTGCTGTACACTACAGAAGAAATTCTCTTCTATTTGGGATTTCTTTTCTGTCACGACCACAGTGCTCTCTGCTGACACCTCTGTCCATTTTGGGAAATGTCCATAGCAGCATATGTTTGCTATGGGGATTTTCTTCTGCTCTGGACAGTTCCTAAAAGGGACAGAGGTGTCAGTAGAGAGCACTGTGGTTGTGACAGAAAAGAAATCCCTTAAAGAGAAAATAAATTGTTCTGTAGTATACAGCTGCTAATAAGTACTGAAAGGATTATAACATTTTAATAGAAATAATTTAAATATATGTTTAACTTTCTGGTACCAATTGTTTAAAAAAAAAAAAAAAAGTTTTTCACAGGAGTACCTGTCTTTCACCGCTCACTACATGATGGCACAGTCAGATATATAACTCATCTCTGACTGTGCCATCATATAGTGAGCGGTGAAAGGCAGGTAGAAAATAGCAACTAGTCCATTCATAAGCCACACACTTTACCTTTTTTGCCCCCCGCTTGGGTGAGGCTGAGGCCTCTTAGATTTATTACAGAAATAGCACAGCAGCACAGAGTATTTCTGGAGGGAACTGTAGTGAGGCAGACTGTCTGAAATACTCTGTGCTGCTGGGAAGCCTACTCCATCTTCTATCTGCCTTTTACCGCCCCCTACATGATGGCACAGTCAGTTTCCACTTGGTTTTTTTCCCTGGCAGTTTTTGGAAAACTGCCACTGCAGTTTTTGAGCCAAAACCAGAAGTGTCTTCAAAAGGAATGGGAAATATAATGGAAGGACTTATATTTCTCCTCCCTTATGGATCCACTTCTGACTTTGGCTCAAAAACTGCAGTGGCAGTTTACCAAAAATTGCCAGAATAAAAAACCATGTGGAAACCTAGCCTTAGAGATATAAGTTATATTTCACATATAACTAAGTCAGACTGTTCCATCATGTAGGGAGCGGTGAAAGGCAGGTAGAAAATACATACAATTATACAATTCAAAAGCCACCCACCTGGCCACCCACCAGGCATCTGTACACCGAGGACAGGCGGGGCTCTGTACACCGAGGACAGGCGGGGCCCTGTACACCGAGGACAGGCGGGGCCCTGTACACCGAGGACAGGCGGGGCCCTGTACACCGAGGACAGGCGGGGCCCTGTACACCGAGGACAGGCGGGGATCTGTACACCGAGGACAGGCGGGGATCTGTACACCGAGGAAAGGCGGGGATCTGTACACCGAGGACAGGGCCCTGCTTGTCCTCAGTGTACAGAGCCCCGCTTGTCCTCGGAGGACAAGCAGGCCCTGTACACTGAGGACACATGGGGCCCTGTACACTTAGACAAGCGGGGCTCCGTACACTGAGGACAAGCAGGGCTCCGTACCTGAGGAAAAGCGGGGTTCCGAACCTGAGGACAAGTGGGCCCTGTACGAGCGAGCAGGGCAGCGGGCGCACAGTGAGCTCCAACGTGGGCGCGGTGACGTGACCTCCGACGTGGCCATGGTGACGTGACCTCACGCGCTGCGGCGCCACGCCGGAGTTCAAAGCGCATCTCCCAGGCAGCCACTGCGGTTCTCTTACAGGGCTGCCGTGGCTGTTTGGGAGATGCCAAACAGCAGCCAGCAACACCGTTCTCTGGGTCAGGGTGTCTGCCGGGCCTGGGTTTGGGTGTGTGCCGGGCAATTAGATAAAAAAAAATAATTTTTATTTAATGTGGCAGGCGGCGGACAGCGGGCCCTTTCCCCCGTCCGGGCCTTCGGACGAGGGCCGAATGGACCGGCCTGTCAGTCCGCTCCTGCTTATATGCAGACTTCCCACACTTCTGCTGGCCTCATTAATTAGGTACCTGATGATTGTCTGCTAGCTCACATAGAATAAAGGACTGGGAAAAATATCCTTTCATTTCCCTCAATCCTGCCTCAATGCCACACTGGATTTCTGCATTGATTACTTATAAAATATGGTTTAATTTTGTGTACATTCACACTGTGGAGTATAATGCAGCCTGTAACTCAGAGTCAGTGCAAAATAAGTAATTTATGTACATTGATTATCTGCTTATTTAAAATATATTCATACTTTGTATATACAGTTCATTCATCTTCAGACCTATTCACCTTTTTCCTATTTTGTTATCTTGCAGTCTTAGGCTAAAACATATAGAAAATGTTTTCTACATGATTCTGCACTCAGTACATAATGACAAACTGAAAACAGAATGTAAGATTTTTTTTTATTTATTGAAAAAGAAAAACTAAAATATTGCATGGACATACATATTCAGACCCTTTACTCAGAACTTATTTGAAGCAATGTTGGCTGTGATTGGGGCCTTCAGTCTTCCTGGGGATGATGCCACAAGGTTTACAGCCCTGAATGTGTGGAATTTCTGCCATTCTTCTCTGCAGATCCTATTAGTCCCTGTCAGGTTGGATGGGGACTGTTGGCATAATCAATTTTCAGGTCTCTCCAAAGATGTTTGATTGGTTTCAAGTCATGGCTCTGGCTGGGCCACTCAAGGACGTCCATAAGCTGCTCCTGTGTTGTCTTGGCTATGTGCTTATGGTCATTGTCTTGTTGACAGGTGAACCCTCGGCCCAGTCTGAGGTCGCTAATGTTTTTAGGTTTTACTCACGTACTTTGTACTTTGCTCCATTCAGCTTTCCATCAACTCTGACCAGTCTCCCTGTCCTAGCCACTGAACCCTACCCCCCCCCCCCACCTCCACAGCATAATGCTGCCAATGCCATGCTTCACTGTAGGGATAGTATTGGGCAGGTGATGAGCAGTGGTTTTCTCAAGACATGATGCTTTGAATTGAGGTAAAAAATTCTATCTTGATTTAATCAGACCAGAGAATTTTGTTTATCACAGCCGGCAAATCCTATAGGTTCTCTTTTGGCAAATTCCAGGCGGCTTTCATGTTTCTTTGTCAGGCTTCTTTTTAACAAAAGGCCTAAATTAGTGGAGTGCAGTGATGGCTGACCTTCTGGAAGTTGCTGGGTCCATACCCTGTCCCAATAACCGTCAGTAAGAATAATTGATTTCTTGGCTGCCAGCTAACAGGAGGAAGTACCAGCAGTAGGCCAAGAAAGAGTGTAATGCTGGCATAGGCATACCGTATATACTCGAGTATAAGCCGAGTTTTTCAGCACGATTTTTCGTGCTGAAAACACCCCCCTCGGCTTATACTCGAGTGAACTCCCCCACCCGCAGTGGTCTTCAACCTGCGGACCTCCAGAGGTTTCAAAACTACAACTCCCAGCAAGCCCGGGCAGCCATCGGCTGTCCGGGCTTGCTGGGAGTTGTAGTTTTGAAACCTCCGGAGGTCCGCAGGTTGAAGACCACTGCGGCCTTCAACATCATCCAGCCCCCTCTCACCCCCTTTAGTTCTGAGTACTCACCTCCGCTCGGCGCTGGTCCGGTCCTGCAGGACTGTCCGGTGAGGAGGTGGTCCGGTGGGATAGTGGTTCCGGGCTGCTATCTTCACCGGGGAGGCCTCTTCTAAGCGCTTCGGGCCCGGCCTCAGAATAGTCACGTTGCCGTGACAACGACGCAGAGGTGCGTCATTGTCAAGGCAACGCATCTATTCCGGGCCGGAAGCGCGGAGAAGAGGCGCCCCCGGTGAAGATAGCAGCCCGGACCACCTCCTCACCGGACCACCTCCTCACCGGACAGCCCTGCAGGACCGGACCAGCGCCGAGCGGAGGTGAGTACTCAGAACTAAAGGGGGTGAGAGGGGGCTGGATGATGTTGAAGGCCGCAGTGGTCTTCAACCTGCGGACCTCCGGAGGTTTCAAAACTACAACTCCCAGCAAGCCCGGACAGCCGATGGCTGCCCGGGCTTGCTGGGAGTTGTAGTTTTGAAACCTCTGGAGGTCCGCAGGTTGAAGACCACTGAGGGCGAATGATGAGAAGAGGATGATGAAGGGGGGGTGTGGGGATGATGAAGGGGGGTGGGGATGATTACAAGGGGATGATGAAGGGGGGATGTGTGGGATGATAAGGGGATGATGAAGGGGGGATGTGCGGGATGATGAAGGGGGGATGTGTGGGATGATAAGGGGATGATGAAGGGGGGATGTGCGGGATGATAAGGGGATGATGAAGGGGGGATGTGTGGGATGATGACAAGGGGATGATGAAGGGGGATGTGTGGGATGATAAGGGGATGATGAAGGGGGGATGTGTGGGATGATGACAAGGGGATGATGATGAGGATGTTAATGACGGGTCTGGATGATGACAGGGGGGGATGAGGTATTTCCCACCCTAGGCTTATACTCGAGTCAATAACTTTTCCTGGGATTTTGGGTTGAAATTAGGGGTCTCGGCTTATACTCGGGTCGGCTTATACTCGAGTATATACGGTATGTCATCAGAGCGCTGATAGGACAGAGAGTGGAGTAAATGAAAGGTTGCATATCGATGCCAAGGGTCTGAGTATGGAATAGTCCACGTTGTGTCAAGAATACCTGTGACTTTGTGTCAAGAAGACCTGTGACTGACCTGTGGAAAATTATTGAGCCTGGGCATTGTCCACTGAGTGTGTATTAGGGGCTGGGCTGCATGGTGCCCTGTGCAAAATTGCCCTTTGGTACCTCTGCCCCATTTTTTGGTGTTTTTGTTTATTTATTTATTTTACTCAGTTTGCACAGGACAGGTGTGGGCAGAAGGCCAAGCTTCTTATCCTAGGAAAATTGAATGAAACAGTTGTCTATGTGGACAGCATTGATAGTTTGTATTGCTAAAAAACACGTTATTATTAAAAACGAGTCACAAAGTAAAAAAAAATTGTAAACTATTGTAAATCTCATGAATGGTACTGAATTAGGATCAACAGAACAAAGGTATCGCAAGCGTAAAAATTTTTTTTTTCATAGGGAATGTAGACCAGCAAAATGGCCCAATTATCACCTTCTGTTCAGTGCCCCCTCGATACCCTTTTGTCACCTATTTCCCCATTACTTCCCTTCTGTGCAGAAAGTGGGCACTGAACAGAAAGACACAAGGCAATTTATGGCAAATAGGCACTATGGAGGCATGTGATCTTATGCCTGTTTTATACTTATATTCAATAGCTGACCAGAAGGCTGTAGTCCCTCTTAGTCTTCTTCAAGTTTTCCACAACTTGCCTACTAAATTCTGAAACAGACTGGCATGATGTTGTCAGTGGCTCAGTATGTATGAAGGTGCCACTCCACAGACATTCTCTTCTTCCTTGGTGAATCAGTGGCCATAGGACCCCCCCCCCCCCTTCTTCTTAAAGCTGGGGCCTAGTGCACATTGCTAAGACTATTCATGGTTAAACAAAGATATGTTAGTGTAATAGCAGAAGAGTATGGTTTAAAGAACTCTCTGTGGGAAATTACAAAATGGTATGGGCTGAGCACCTTGTCAGACGGGGGAGAATTCCATTCTGAAGTATGGCCAAGTTGGTTTGGTCCTTTGAAAGTGGTCATATGAGGCTAAACTGAGCTTTTGATTAAAGTTTTTTTTTTTATACTTTGACCTTAAAGGGGTGATACAGGAATTGAAAAAACAGAGCTTATTTCTCTCAAAAACTGCTGCCTGTCTGTCTCTAGGTTGGGTGTGGTTCTGCAGCTCAGTTCCATTGAAGTGAATGGAGCCAAGTTGTAATACTACACCCAACCTGGAGACACACAGGGAGCAGTTTTTGAAAGAAATAAGCTCAGTTTCCTGGATAACCCCTTTAATGGATTATGTATAGAATAGGCCACCAATATCAGATCAGCGGGGTTTGAAAACTGGCACCTCCACCATCAGCTGATTGAAATATACAGAGTGCCTCTGACTGGTGCTGCACATTAGTCACTTATTGGAGCTATCTTGTTGTTTAAAATGTATCGCCTATACTAAGAATAGGCTATCAATATTAAAGCTGTAGAGGACCCCACATCATTGACTGTGGCTGTTGTGGAAGCTCTGTATTGTTTTACCAGGCACAACCATTATTAAATGTACAGAGCTGGGCCTTGTAAACAATGTAGGGGACATGTTCCTGGAAATCAGTGAGATGATAGCACTGTCCACAGGTCTGTGTCAAGGCCAGACGAAGAACGTAACTCGTGCGAAACAACGGCTGCTATCGCCTTCCACATACCCCCACTGTGTCCCTCCCCGCTGTTTGTGAAATGTGAGTATTGTCTTCAATAAAGAAGAGTGAGAAGCACTGGTGAGTTGCCAACTATTTTCATCTTTCATATTTTTGCTGAGCTACACAGTGTCCAGCTAGAGCACCACCGTTACTCTATATGCAACTCACAGCCAGTCATCTGCACACCTAGATCCTCATATACAGCGAGAGGCAGTGCCGGTCATACTTTTCTTCTTTTCTGTTTCACTGTGTCAGGTTTGCACTGGCCCAGAGTCCTTGTGAACTTAAAGAGGTACCCTGGGATATAAAAACATCCCCCTGTCCTAAGGAGTTTCAGATCACAGGGGGTCCGCTGCTGGGGCAATCGCGATCTCGCGATAAGTTTTGCTATCCTGGAATACTCCTTTAAGTGAGAATTTTTTTGTGTCATTATCTTATTGAACCTTTTAAAAGTAAAGTAGGGAACTGAAGGGGAATGTATATACATATTTTATTTGCTTCAGATTTCATGCATGAAAATCTGCAGGTAATTTTATGGCATGTAATTAGTAAGGTTTTGTACTTAAAAATACAGAGTTTTTAGACACATTAGTAACTAAAACACAGGGGGAATTGGACAGTGACAATTTGTTAAAAACGTGTGGGAGATTTATCAAAACCTGTGCAAAGGAAAAGTTGTCCAGTTGCCCATAGCAACCAATCCAATTGCTTCTTTCATTTTGCAGAGGCCACACTGTGTCTGCCGGCGTGTGCGTCCCCGCCTACTAGGGCGCACATACCGGCTCTTTAAGACTTAAAGGGCCAGAGCACAATTAATTGGTGCTAAACTGTTTTGACCCTATTGATTTCCACACTTCCTTAGATCTTTGCCTGATCTTTGTGCCTTTACTGTCTTAGAGAAAGCATTCACTTGTGTCTTGCCTTACCATGTATTCTGACCCCATTGCTACGTATCCTGACCTTACTCCTGTGCCCAAGGCACCCAAGAGGAGGCATTTTCTTTTTCTGAATCACAATGATTTCAATTTAAAATTTACATGTAACTTGGAAAATAATACCATCAATTTTCCAGATGTCACGTTGATGGGAGAAAATACTACCAAGGTCATACATACCAGTATGTACCGTATACCGACTTCAGGCAATACAATTCTCCACGCAAAAAGCTGCCACCCATCACATACCGTCAGGAACTTACCAATAGGAGAGTATGTAAGGGTGAAGAGAGCATCCTCCACAGCAGAGGTGTACAATAAAACCATACATGACATCAATAAACGTCTATCAGATCGTGGATACCAACCTTCAACACTACACAGAGCAATAGCTATAGCTGATAGCAAAACTAGAACTCAATATTTGCATAATCTATCCAATGAATCAAAAAACTCAAAATCATGTCAAGAATGGTCTCAGTCCAAATTAACTTTTTCAACAGCTTACTCTGTGGACTTTAACAATATTCGAAAAATTATACAGAAACACCTACCAATTTTACTTCAAGATTCTACCACTGCAAACAGACTGGGGTTAGATTTGTAGTAAAACGTACCAGATCCCTACGAGATAAATTGTCACCCAGTGAATATTGCGAGATAAGGAATGATGCCACGTGGCTGTAAACTACAGGTTCTATAAATGCAATCAATCATGTTGCTCTACTTGTAAATTTGTCAGCAATACTAAAACCTTCACTTCCACCACTATAAAACGCAGCTATCAAATTAAAGGACTCATGAACTGTAATGCCAACCATGTCATATATCTGGCCACGTGTAAAGAATGTGCACTCCAATATGTAGGGTGCACCACGATAAAATTAAAACTTCCAGTGGCAGAACATATGAGAGGCATTACATCCTCCAAAGGTACCATAGGTATGAGATGTACATCAGGTCTCACCAAGCACATCAGAGATGTACATTCAGGGGACCCATCCTGCATACAAATTACGGGTATTGAGAAAGTTCAGCAACCCCGTCGTGGAGGTGACTGGGCCCGCTTGGTATATGCATGGGAGGCATTCTGGATTTTATCCTTGGACTCCCGTGCACCCAATGGACTGAATTACACCAATGATCTAATGTATATCTATTAGTGGGAGGAACTCTTCTGTGAATCCCATAACTTCATTGTTTTGTTTTCAGTATTAGGATAGCAAATGTCGCGGCTCTAGGTTGCTAATTTTGTATAAGTATATCATCATTTTTTTCCCCACTATCACTATTGTGTATCATTTTCCTTAGTGAGCTTATACAGGATATTCCTGTGTTCAAGATAACATTATCCCCCCCCCCCCCTTTTTTTTCCTTGATGTGGCATGCTTCCTTGGATCACAGGTATTATGTGCTCATTTAATAAGGCTATGTGTCTATAATGAATTATCATTTGTAATATGCTCTACTTTACACTTGTAATGCACTCATGTTCCGATACTATGATGTGTATGGTCAGCTCAAGAACCTTGTTTTGTATATGTGCATGCTTGCACCTTATTGCAATTTGCAAGTTATTGATATTTTGTGCATGCATTTATCAAAAATGACCTTACTTACAATCGCTTTGTTTATTGTGCATCCAGTCAGGAACTCTAAACATTGTGTCCCTTAGGCCTCTTTCACACAATGAATTAGTTCATTTTAGGAACTTCCGTCACAAGTTCCGTCACTATTTCGGGGAAAACCTGCCGTTCCAAAACCCCTGACGGCCGCAACTAAATTGCATTGCAGCCTATGGGGTTTTGTAACTGCCCATTTGCACCCGTATATGCCTGTAATTCATTACGGACGTGATACAGTGACGGGACATCGTGGCGGAAAAATTACTGCATGCAGGCCTTACACAGACAGTTTTTATCTGATATGCCATAAGTTGGTCCTTTTGTGTGGACATCTGTTCATACATTGTTGCTCATATTGCAATATACATACGTCTGTTATGGTCTATTATCTGCGCATGCAGATTACCACTCATCCAGCGCTCTAGCCGGATCCTTTTCCGATTGAGCGTTGCTTAGGGATACTGCAGCATATCTCTTCTACCTGCAACTTGAATATCCAGACCAGGTTTTTCCCATGTGTAAGCCGGGATTAACCGGATCTGTCGTCACATGCTGAATCAGCCATCCGGCACCACGCGGGCAAACGTGTGGATCATTTTAACTCATCTATCAGTGTATATAAACCACTATTGTACACTGTCACTCTGCCACGATTAAGAGCCCCCATGCAGCTCAAAACACATCAGCGTGCTGTTTTTAATGCACTTGGGTCTTTGTTCATCTATGTTTTTAATAGTCACGTTTTAACTGCAAGTTTTGTGAGCTAGATCTCCCCTTTTCCTTCTGGTTTTTGCTCTTGTGCTGCCTGCCTTCTGAACTCGTGACCTGACCTTGCTACAGTGCCGCCAGCCCTGACCTCCTGCCAGTCTTGACTTCATGTTTGCCTCATCCTCTTGTGCCACGTTACACCTCGGCTGCTTGTGGGGACGAGTCGTATCACGGGTAGCGACCTGGGTGACGCCTGCCGCAGCAAGTCCATCCTCACAGGTTTAGTGGATCCACTTCACCACAGCTGTAACAACTTGTATGATATGTGAGTGTTGTACTGTGCTGCTGGTAAATTTTTTTTTATTTTTTTTTCACCAATAGAATAGTAGATTCAACTCTGGAATATAATACAGGCTATTAGCCAGGATCAGTACAAAATAAGCAATATAATGGCTATATACAGTGACTCGACAGTTTATGTTGATTATATCTATATATCTTGTGACATGAGTTTCTAAAGGGGATACACCATTTAATTCCTTCAGTTTAATAATACACCAAATATGGCATGGAGTCCTGAGCTCAAACAGTCCCGAAAAGGTTAATTATATCTAATTGGCGCTGCTTACTGTAATAGACAGAAATGTGCAAAGTCAGCCGTAATGCAGCTTCTGTTTATTTAGCAAAATGGGGCCAGAGGCGAATGTTTTCAAGTTAAAATTCAGCTAATTGCAACTGGTAAATATATGGCTTTCAACATATCCTTGAAATGTTCTCATTATCTGCCGCTGCTTTGATATTTATTTTGAATAAAATTAAAATATCAAATTTAGAATTAATTTTACCACCTTTTCCAGTGGCATTTGTGACCAAAGCACTTGGTATTTTTCTTGTTGTCTTTCCCTTCATTTCTTTTTCTTTTATATATTCAGACTACATTCTTCTGAACAACTATAACTTTCTTTCCTCCTTACTATTAAGTCATATGCGCAAATTGTACAGAGAGTTAGAAATAGTTGTTAAGATGTAAGCGATCGGGGTATTGACAGGTGCGGCGGGGGGCTGGAATAGGAGCGTCAGCTTCAATTAACTGTTGAAGGTCAATTTATTTAACTGGAGTTAACTCCATGAAAAAGTATAAATCCTGCATTGATTCGTTGCCTTGTCCTCAGTTTACCTGTGCAGCCGTTGTCGAACAAAAGTAAGCTAGAGGGAGCTATTACATCCCCAGATGCCCTATATGGGGTTTTAAAGTGACTGTGCACTATGTTTGTTTATTGTATCTATATTGGTCCAAAAATCTGTACTGATTA
This sequence comes from Hyla sarda, assembly GCF_029499605.1. Classification (NCBI taxonomy): domain Eukaryota; kingdom Metazoa; phylum Chordata; class Amphibia; order Anura; family Hylidae; genus Hyla; species Hyla sarda. The sequence continues at coordinate 121,272,203 of NC_079194.1, read as the reverse complement.
GTGCAGACCTAGAGCGCACCCTCACCACTGTCCCTACCTACTTGGAAATTCCACATTTAACTGCAGATTCACACTGGGCGATGGTCCCTGTGCTGGACAAAGTGCAGGGGTATCAGAAGTGTCAGACAGTCTGGGTCAGTAACAAACAGGCAAGATAGTACAAATACAGCAAAAAAGGGGTTAACCAGAGACAAGCCAATGGGTCAGAACCAGAAGAATAGAAAAATACACAGACAGACACACAGAGCAAAGTCAGGATAGCAATGGGTGAAACCTATAGGGTAGCGCTGCACAAAATCAGAAGACAGAAGCTGAGTCAGTAAACAAGCCAAAGGTCAGATACAGGAGGACTAAGTAGCAATAGGGATATCAGAGAACAAAACATTAGTTTAGGGTGTAAACCACTATCACAGGCATCTGACTGCAGCAGCTGCCCAGTTTACATGTCCTGCCCACAGTAGGTCATTGGCCCAACGCCTCTGCCTCCTGATTAGTGAGCAGGGCTTTCAGCATTATGAAGCACAGCTCTGCACCGAGCAGAGCTGGTCACTACAATATCTTTATGGAAATCATTGTTTAGTACATTGTCTGATACAGAGCTCTAAATCACCTGCAATGATATAAAGACAAATGGTATCATGATGTCCCCCTCCCCCCCTACGGCACTAGCCCATTCCCTCCTCCCCCCCCCCCCCGCGCCCCGCATACCCTGTTCCCTCATTACACTTGCAGTTACTGCAGAGTCCGGCAGCGGGCGTGCAGGGATAGCGACGGCAACGAGGCGGCGGCGGCGATGTGCGGGAGGAGTGGCCTCCCAGCCAGTGGCCGGGGAGCCAATGCGCTCGCTCCCGTCTGTCTGATTGATGGTGACAGTGCCCATTTAACTTTATTTTGTCTCTGCAGGTGGTCTGTAGCTCTGTATTCTAAAAATGGAGCTCGGACTGTCATACTGAAAATTTCCAGCAGATGTGGTTGGTGAATCCCCAGAATCTGATTTTTTTTTGTAATTTTTTTTTTTTTTTAACTGCTCATTTTTATTATATTTTAACAATAATAGGCACACAAAAATAGAAACTGATTTCTATGAGGTGAGATTTATCAGAACAGTATTATGGACCCATATAGATTTCAAATTTAAAAAATACTAAACTTTGAAATGGTTCTAGATGTTACAATGATACGGACGTAAATATGATTTATTACAATAACTGATGTGTTTAAAAACAATCAATCAACATCCTTTTATTATTATTACATTTGTTTTCCAACCTTGATTGATCCTCAATCATTATTGTGTCACTGTCTCAGTTATGCCCACTGAACATACTGGAACATATTGGAACATATTTATTAATACTGTCTAGTACTTAGTATAACCTTAATGCACCATATTGGAAAATGTGGCTCATGCCATTTGATTCATTTTGTGCATCTTTAGACCTTGTTCTCTAAGTTCAAACCAACCTGAGTTATTTTACACTAATATTTTTTGCATTGAAAGGGGTTTTCCCATCTGAAAAGGTTTTCTACTATCCCTCTAACATGGTATAATTAGCTGATCGCTGGGGTCTGATTTCTAGGGCCCCCGCGATCTCAAGAATTGAGAATCAGTCTCCCATCAAAACAGAGCAGAGGGACACACATGGTCCTTCTCTATGGAAGCTGCTGGAAAGAGCTGAACTGTCATGACCGACTGAGGAAACAGGGAGAGTGAGCCTTAAGCTGTCCCTAATAACACTCTCCCTGGTTACTTGTCCATCCACCCTAAACGGCAGATCGACAACCACTGTGCCAGTCCCTTCCTGAGCTAAGGTGCAGTGGGCGTAAAAAAAAATTATAATATACATAGTCGGTCACAGGCCAGAAACATAAGGGGAAAACTACCAACAAGCAGATATTCTGCCCAGGCAAACAGGGCAGAATATAGTGTACTAACATACAGTTCAGAAACCGGAATCCAGATAAACGGCAAATATGAATAAATTAACTAGACAAGCTGTAGAATGAGGGAACAGCAGAAACCAGGAAATGCAGGGGATGGACAGAAGAACTGAATGTTAAACACTAAACTGTTCAGGAACACAGAACACTATTCACACTGGACTCACATAACCAACATAAACAGATTAAGTTCAGAGGACACAGATCAGTGAGTAAGCACAGAGTACACTATAGACCAATGCTAAAGCACAGAGGAAACACTAGATCATTGATCATGTACTCTATGATCAGTGCATTTACTAAAAACTCTAAAGATCAGCAAACAACTCTGACACATGCAAAGAACAAACTAGACTCCCCACTCCAAACTTGGAGGGACAACAATACTAACTCCAGATAGACTTCTAGCCCGCGGACACACTCCACCGTGTGATCAGGATACTGGCCTAGAAGGGAACAGAAACATAACACAGAACACTGGACTGAGAAAAGGATGAGTCTGAACAGACTCCACAAAATCAAACTCCACAACGTGAAGAAACACAGGTCAGGATACTAGACAGGATATTTTTCAAGATACAGAACAGGATATATTCAAACTCAAACTCACAGTGTTAACACAGACTAAGATACAAGCACAAACAGAACGCAAATACAATAATCCTAAAAACCGACAAATGTGCCACAGACTAAAATCTATAATAAACAGGACTATTAACCATGGTTAAAAACTCAGAAATATCACAATATAAATGCGATCACAGTGCTCTCTGCTGACATCTCTGTCCATTTTAAGAACTGTCCAGAGTAGGATAAAATCCCCATAGCAAACATATGCTGCTCTGGACAGTTCCTAAAATGGACAGAGATGTCAGCAGAGAGCACTGTGCTCGTGATGTCAGCAGAGAGCTCTGTGTTCCAAAAAGAAAATAATTTCCTCTGTAGTATTCTGCAGCTAATAAGTACTGGAAGGATTAAACATTTTTTATAGAAGTAATTTACAAATCTGTTTAACTTTCTGGCACCAGTTGATTAAGAAGATGTTTCTTTTCCACCGGAGTACCCCTTTAAGTTCAGGAAGGTGGAGATTAAAAAAACATAAAACATAAACAACCTTTTATCTCTCCTGCACCACTGGCAGTTTCATAGAGCTCCAATCGTTACTGGCTGTGTGGTTCCTCTGGGTTCTGGGATGCAATGTTATAGGATCACTCAGCCAATCAGTGGGTGCAACACAACAGGGACTGGAGCTCTTTGATAAAAGTGGCATGGGAACAAGGAAGGTGAGTAAGCCTTTCACAGCGGCTCCATGCAGCCTTTCTTAAGCCTGAGACTTGTGTTGGATCCTTTGTGCAATTAGATAGATAGATGAAAAAAAAAAAAAAACAGCAAAAGAGAGCAGCACTTCCACGGATAAGGTACACAGGTGCCGTCTGCATCGCACCCAGGTCCAGATCTCACAGTGTATAGTGACAAATAGGCAGCAGCAACTGCATTAACCTCTTCAGGACACAGGGCGTATGGATACGCCCTGCATTCCGAGTCCTTAAAGGGGTACTCCGCCCCTAGACATCTTATCCCCTATCCAAAGGATAGGGGATAAGATGTCAGATCGCCGCGGTGCCGCTGCTGGGGAGCCCCGAGATCGCCGCTGTGGCACTGCGCTATCATTACAGCACAGAGCGAGGTCGCTCTGTACGTAATGACGCGCAATACAGGGGCCGGAGCATCGTTACGTCACTGCTCTGCCCTCATGACGTCACGGCCCGCCCCTTTCAATACAAGTCAATGGGAGGGGGTGCGGCGGTCATCACGCCCCCTTCCATAGACTTGCATTAAGGGGACGGCCCGTGATGTCACAAGGGGCGGAGCCATGACGTCACACGGCTCCGTCCCCTGTATCGCCCGTCATTACGCACAGAGCGAACTCGCTCTGTGCTGTAATGATAGCGCGGTGCCGCAGCGGGGATCCCAGGGCTCCCCAGCAGCGGCACCGCGGCCATCTGACATCTTATCCCCTAAGATGTCTAGGGGCGGATTACCCCTTTAAGGACACAGGGCGTATCCATACGCCTGTGGGAAATCCGGTCCCCACCGCTAGCCGTTTGGGGACCGGAGCCGGATGCCTGCTGAAATCATTCAGCAGGCACCCCGGCACATTGCCCAGGGGGTCCTGAGACCCCCCCCCCCCCCCATGTCGGCGATCGGAGAAAATCGCATGTCAATTCAGACATGCGATTTTCTCCAATTCCAGGCTGATTGGGTCTCTGGTGACCCGATCACCTGGAAAATAAGGCTGATTGGAGTTGGCAGCAACAGCCCCGATCAGCCTAAGGGATAGGAGTGAGGTCGCAAAGCTGCGATCTCCTCCTATCCCCTGGCATTAGTCAGAACGGAGTTCTGGCCAATGGCAGCGCAGGACAGGGGGTTGCCATGGCAACCCCCCGTTCTGCCCGCCCCTGGATGTCGAGGGGATCTGGGAAGAAGATGGAGGCCGTACCTGCAGGAGAAGATGCCTGGGGACCCGGGATCTTCGCTGGAGCCTGCTGGATCAGGTAGGGAATCAACGGTGGAGGGAATTGAAAGTGAAAGTAAAACGATCTTTACTGTGGCAACCACTAGGAAGGCCAAACTGCAACTCCCAGCATGCCCAGACAGCCAAATGCTGTCTGGGCATGCTGGGAGTTGTAGTTTTGCAACAGCTGGAGGGTCACAGTTTGGAGACCACTGTTACAGTGGTGCCCAAACGGTAGCCCTCCAGATGTTGCCAAACTACAACTCTCAGCATGCCTCGACTGCCCAGGCATGCTGGGAGTTGTAGTTCTGTAACATCTGTCCCTTCAGATTTAGCAATTTTCACGAAATTTTTGAAAATTGCTGCTCTACTTTGAAGCCCTCAAATTTTTTCAAAAACCAAAAATATGTCCATTTTATGATTCCAACATAAAGTGGATATATTGTATTTGTGAAGAAAAATAAAATTTATTGTGAATATCCATTTTCCTTACAAGTATAGAGCTTCAAAGTTAGAAAAATGCTAAATTTTCAACATTTTCATGAAATTTGGGGATTTTTCACCAAAAAAGGATGCAAGTAACGCCGAAAATTTACCACCAAAATAAAATAGAATATGTCACGAAAAAAACAATCTAAGAATCAGAATATTCGGAAAAGCGTTTTCGCGTTATTAATTCGTAAAGTGACGGTGGTCAGAATTGCGAAAAAGGGTTGCGTCCTTAAGGGGTTAAGGGGCAAAAAGAGGGTGTCTTTATTCACACAACGTGAGGCGACGTTTCAGTTTGCTCACCAAACCATTCTCAAGCAACAAATTAAGAAAAAAGTGAATATGACTTGTGCAGAATGTGGTTGCTGGGAGATTGCTGTACAGCTGCCTGACGAAATTGACCTTCTCCAAAATGGCGCTGAGGCCTCACAAGTGACTACAGCGCATGCGCGGTCTGTATAGATGCGTTACTTGGCAACTGAACTCTGTAACCAGCATCAGTGAGATCACATCCGGCACGTGCTGCTACGTACTGGAAACGCCGATCTCTGGTGTCCGGGTGCAATATGGTGTACAGTATACAAGTGTTGAGTGATTCTGCTCCCCCTGCCCATCTGATCGAATATGTTGTGATAACACAGATGCACACTATTAATGTACAATGGGAACATTAATATTTAAGCCCAATTATGCAAGTTCTATGTATGTTTCTACACTTAATATATGAGAGTATTTGTATATTCCTGATAATGATGCACATGTCACTTTATATGTTTTAATATAAATATTTACACTTGTATGAATATGTTTCATATTAATTAAATAATTATTCTATTGGTCCTGCGTGGTCATAAATATCCACTTTTTTTGTTCATTTGTTGCTTGCGGATGGTTTGGTGAGCAAACCGAAACATTGCCTAACATTCTGTGAATAAAGAAACCCTCTTTTTGAACGTTAATGGAGTTGCTGTTGCCTATTTGTCGCTAAAGATATATAGACAGACATATAAGTCCAAACAAGCAGCACATCCGCAAAAGTGTTAGAAGTATCAGGTGCACGCCATCATCGGGTTCCTGGTCAGGGAATCCAGCATCAATCCATGGGAAAGGATCCCAGCACACACGGAAATTCAAATAAAGTGCAGTTTATTGCATCCTCACAGAACAAACGTGCGACGTTTCTAAGGCCCCTCACCTCCTTTTTCAAGCATGACAAGTGAATCAAACAGGGGTTCTTAAATGCTCCCCTTTACAGTATACAGCAAATCAATCACTAAAGTGCATAATATAATAATACAAAGGTATAGTATCACATAAAAATCACAATCATCAAAATGCAGTGCAATACATAAAGTGCAATGTTTCAGAGGAGGATCTCTCAATATATGTGAAAAGTGTCTGGTGTAAATATTTAAAACAAAGTTAATGATGCTAGATTAATAAAACAAGGGGGCGGACACTCACCACAGTAGTCGGCCTCTTACATGTATAAACCACGTTAGTGTGGGTAAAAAAAGAGTGCGCATGCGTTGGGTAAAAGACCCGTGTCTACGTCAAGAGAAGGCCGGATTGCCGGAACCAATGGGGGGAAAGCATCATGGTAACCTAAGAGATGATGACATGTTCAGCTCACGCATGCGTGTCGCTCTTCTATGATCGCATTAGCCATATTCGAGATGGGCAAAGGCAGAGTTTCAGGGAAATCACAGCAGACCCAATAGTCCATTCACATATGCAGTGCCTCCTATTGTCCATTCCAGGTCGGGAGCTACCTGTCAGCTTCCATCAATGCCCGAACTGGGTCACCAGTCGGCCGACGTCGGTCAAAGCATGACGTGCATTCCCGCACAGAAACGCCATTGTTACGCCTAGCGCTCCGGGTCCCCGCTCCTCCCCGGAGCGCTCACGGCGTCCTTCTCCCTGCAGCTCCCCGGTCAGCGCTGACCGGGAGCGCTGCTCTGCCATGGCCGTTGGGGATGCGATTCGCACAGCGGGACGCGCCCGCTCGCGAGTCGCATCCCAGGTCACTTACCCGTTCCCGTCTCCTGCGATCATGTGCTGGCGCGCGCGGCTCCGCTCTCTAGGGCGCGCGCGCGCCAGCTCCCTGAGACTTAAAGGGCCAGTGCACCAATGATTGGTGCCTGGCCCAATTAGCTTAATTGGTTCCCACCTGTTCCCTGGCTATATCTAGTCTCCTCCCTTGCACTCCCTGGCCGGATCTTGTTGCCTTAGTGCCAGTGAAAGCGTTCTTTGTGTGTTTATACCCTGTGTACCAGAACTATTGCTATCTCCCCTGACTACGAACCTTGCCGCCTGCCCCCGACCTTCTGCTACGTCCGACTTTGCTTCTGCCTACTCCCTTGTACCTCGCCTATCTTCAGCAGCCAGAGAGGTGCCGTTGCTAGTGGATACGACCTGGTCACTACCGCCGCAGCAAGACCATCCCGCTTTGCGGCGGGCTCTGGTGAAAACCAGTAGTGTCTTAGAACCGGTCCACTAGCACGGTCCTCGCCATCCCTCTCTGGCACAGAGGATCCACCTCCTGCCAGCCGGCATCGTGACAGTAGATCCGGCCATGGATCCCGCTGAAGTTCCTCTGCCTGTTGTCGCCGACCTCCCCACACTGGTCGCCCAGCAAGCCCGACAGATTGCCCAACAAGATCACCAGCTGTCGTACTTGACCACCATGACTCAGCAACTCCAGTCGCAGCTACAGCAGATTCAGTCTCAGCTACAGCAGCAGCAACCATCTCCTCCGCCAGCTCCTGCACCTCTTCCGCAGCGAGTGGCCACTCCTAGCCTCCGCCTGTCTTTGCCGGACAAATTTAATGGGGACTCTAAGTTTTGCCGTGGCTTCCTTTCCCAATGTTCCCTGCATCTGGAGATGATGTCGGATCAGTTTCCTACTGAAAGGTCTAAGGTGGCTTTCGTAGTCAGCCTTCTGTCTGGAAAAGCCCTGTCATGGGCCACACCGCTCTGGGACCGCGATGACCCTGTCACTGCCTCTGTACACTCCTTCTTCTCGGAAATTCGAAGTGTCTTTGAGGAACCTGCCCGAGCCTCTTCTGCTGAGACTGCCCTGCTGAACCTGGTCCAGGGTAATTCCTCCGTTGGCGAGTACGCCATACAATTCCGTACTCTTGCTTCTGAACTATCCTGGAATAATGAGGCTCTCTGCGCGACCTTTAAAAAAGGCCTATCCAGCAACATTAAGGATGTTCTGGCCGCACGAGAGACTCCTGCTAACCTGCATGAACTCATTCATCTAGCCACTCGCATTGACATGCGTTTTTCTGAGAGGCATCAAGAGCTCCGCCAGGAAAAGGACTTAGATCTCTGGACACCTCTCCCACAGTCTCCACTGCAATCTGCGCCTAGGCCTCCCGCCGAGGAGGCCATGCAAGTGGATCGGTCTCGCCTGACCCTGGAAGAGAGGAATCGCCGTAAGGAAGAGAATCTTTGTTTGTACTGTGCCAGTACTGAACATTTTCTGGTGGATTGCCCAATCCGTCCTCCACGTCTGGGAAACGCACGCTCGCACTCAGCTCTCGTGGGTGTGGCGTCTCTTGATGCCAAGTCGGCTTCTCCACGTCTCACGGTACCTCTTCGGATTTCCACTTCAGCCAGCTCTCCCCTCTCAGCCGTGGCCTGCCTGGACTCTGGAGCTTCTGGGAATTTTATTCGGGACTCCTTTGTGAATAAATTCCGGATTCCGGTGACCCGTCTTGTCAAGCCACTCCACATTTCCGCGGTCAACGGAGCCAGGGTGGACTGTACCATACGTTTCCGCACGGAGCCCCTTCTTATGAGCATCGGATCTCACCACGAGAGGATTGAACTTTTGGTCCTCCCCAATTGCACCTCGGAAATTCTCCTTGGACTTCCCTGGCTTCAACTTCATTCCCCAACCCTGGATTGGTCCACTGGGGAGATCAAGAGTTGGGGGTCCTCTTGTTCCAAGAACTGTCTAAAACCGGTTCCCAGTAACCCTTGCCGTAACTCTGTGGTTCCTCCTGTATCTGGTCCCCCTAAGGTCATTAAGGACTCTGCCTGCCACAGGAAATGCCCCTCCCCCCCTCCCAGTTCCATCAGGCAAGCTTCTGTGTCCCCTCATGGCCCTCGTCCTGGTGTCACACTGCCCCGTGCCAGGTCTCGCCCTCTGCCCTCTCTCCCCATTCCTACTCCTGCGGTTCTGCCTGCCGTTGAGGAATCCCTCCATCCTTTCCCGGTGTCCTCATCCCAGGGGAGGCAGTTACCCGATAAAGAGAAGGGGAGACCTAAGGGGGGGGGTACTGTTACGCCTAGCGCTCCGGGTCCCCGCTCCTCCCCGGAGCGCTCACGGCGTCCTTCTCCCTGCAGCTCCCCGGTCAGCGCTGACCGGGAGCGCTGCTCTGCCATGGCCGTTGGGGATGCGATTCGCACAGCGGGACGCGCCCGCTCGCGAGTCGCATCCCAGGTCACTTACCCGTTCCCGTCTCCTGCGATCATGTGCTGGCGCGCGCGGCTCCGCTCTCTAGGGCGCGCGCGCGCCAGCTCCCTGAGACTTAAAGGGCCAGTGCACCAATGATTGGTGCCTGGCCCAATTAGCTTAATTGGTTCCCACCTGTTCCCTGGCTATATCTAGTCTCCTCCCTTGCACTCCCTGGCCGGATCTTGTTGCCTTAGTGCCAGTGAAAGCGTTCTTTGTGTGTTTATACCCTGTGTACCAGAACTATTGCTATCTCCCCTGACTACGAACCTTGCCGCCTGCCCCCGACCTTCTGCTACGTCCGACTTTGCTTCTGCCTACTCCCTTGTACCTCGCCTATCTTCAGCAGCCAGAGAGGTGCCGTTGCTAGTGGATACGACCTGGTCACTACCGCCGCAGCAAGACCATCCCGCTTTGCGGCGGGCTCTGGTGAAAACCAGTAGTGTCTTAGAACCGGTCCACTAGCACGGTCCTCGCCATCCCTCTCTGGCACAGAGGATCCACCTCCTGCCAGCCGGCATCGTGACAGCCATCCACTTGAACTGTAAGGACCCCAATACGCGAGAGGTTCCGCTGCTGGTGTCAGGGTCAGTAGAGTATTCCCAGATAGCCCATAATTACACTATTGGACAGAACATATTGGCAATCCGACATAAAATTGGATAGACAGACATATAGATAGATAATTAGACAGACAGACAGATAACATAGTAACATAGTTTATAAAGTTGAAAAAAGACCAGAGTCCATCAAGTTCAACCTATAACCCTAATGAGTCCCTACTGAGTTGATCCAGAGGAAGGCAAAAAAAACCTCATACTCGAGGTAAAACTTCCTTACCGACTCCAAATATGGCAGTTAGAATAAATCCCTGGATCAACGTTCTGTCCCCATAGACCTAGAATCCATAACCTGTAATGTTGTTCTTCTCCAAAAACGCATCCAGACACCTTTTAAATTCTTTTACCTAGTTAACCATGACCACCTCCTCAGGCAGAGAATTCCACAGTCTCACTTCTCTTACAGTAAAGAACCCCCGTCTGTGCTGGTGTAGAAACCTTCTTTCCTCAAGACATAGAGGATGCCCCCTTGTTATAGATACAGTCCTGGGTATAAATAGATCATGGGAGAGATCTCTGTACTGCCCCCTGATATATTTATACATAGTTATTAGGTCGCCCCTAAGCCTTCTTTTTTCTAAACTAAATAACCCTAATTCTGATAATCTTTCTGGGTACTGTAGTCCTCCCATTCCCCGTATTACCCTGGTTGCCCATCTTTGAACCCTCTCCAGCTCCACTATATCTCTCTTGTACACTGGTGCCCAGTACTGTACACAGAATTCTATGTGTGGTCTGACTAGTGATTTGTACAGCATTAGAATTATTTCCTTGTCGTGGGCATCTATGCCCCTATTGATGCACCCCATGATTTTATTTGCCTTGGCAGCAGCTGCCTGGCACTGGTCACTACAGCTAAATTTACTGTTAACTAAGATTCCCAATTCCTTTTCCACGTCAGTCATCCCAAGTGTACTCCCATTTAAAGGGGTATACCGGTGGAAAACATTTTTTTTTTAAATCAACTGGTGCCAGAAAGGTAAACAGATTTGCAAATGACTTCTATTAAAAAATCTTTACCCTTCCAGTACTTTTTAGCAGCTGCATGCTACAGAGGATATTCTTTTATTTTTGAATTTCTTTTTTGTCTTGTCCACAGTGCTCTCTGCTGTGGACAAGACAAAAAAATTCAAAAAGAAAAGAATTTCCTCTGTAGCATACAGCTGCTAAAGAGTGCTGGAAGGGTAAAGATTTTTTTAATAGAAGTAATTTACAAATCTGGCACCAGTTGATTAAAAAAATAATAATAATTTTTTCCACCGGAGTACCCCTTTAATACATAATCCCAGCCTGGATTTTTCCTCCCCATGTGTATAACCTTACATTTATCAGTGTTGAACCTCATCTGCCACTTCTCAGCTCAAACCTCCAACCTATCCAGATCCATTTGTAGTGCACTGTCCTCTATAGTGTTTTCCGCTTTACAGAGTTTAGTATCATCTGCAATGATTGCTACTTCACTCTTCAACCCCTCTACAAAGTCATTAATAAATATATTAAATAGAACAGGACCCAAGACGGACCCCTGTGGTACCCCACTAGAAACAGTCACCAAATCAAAATAATAGCCACACTCTGTTTCCTATCACTGAGCTAGTTAGTTAGTTACTTACTTACTACACACACATTTTCCCCCAGCCCAATCCCTCTTATTTTAGGCACCAAACTTTTATGTGGCACCGTATCAAATGCTTTGGAAAAATCCACATATACGACATCCAGCGATTCCCCCTGGTCCAGTCTGGAGCTCACCTCCTCATAAAAGCTGATCAGGTTAGTTTGACAGGACCGATCCCTCATAAAGCCATGCTGGTATGGAGTCATACATTTATTTTTATCAAGATACTCCAAAATAGCATCTCTTAGAAAACCCTCAAACAATTTACATACAACGGAGGTTAAACTAACAGGTATATAATTTTAAATATTGGCACCACATTTGCTATGCACCAGTTCTGGGGAACAGTCCCTGTTACTATAGAGTCCCTGAATATTAAAAATAGGGGTTTGTCTATTACATTACTTTATTCCTTTAGAACACAGGGGTGAATCCCATCTGGATCTGGTGATTTGTCTATTTAGATTTTTTGTTGGCGGCACTGTACTTCTTCCTGGGTTAAACAGGTGACCTGTACTGGGGAGTTTACCTTTTCTCGCTGTATTTCACCTGGCATTTCATTTTCCTCGGTGAATGCAGTGGAGAAGAATTTGTTTAATATATTTGCTTTTTCCTGATCCCTGTTTATAATTTCTTTCTCATCATTTTTTAAAGGGCCAACACTTTCATTTTTAACCTTTTTTTTGCTATTTATATAGTTAAAAAACATTTTGGGGTTAGTTTTACTCTCTTTGGCAATGATAGATAATTAGATAGATAGATACAGCAGATAGATATGTAGTGTCCCTGTACCGCATCCTATACGGTACCTGTATAGAGGTCCCCATAGCCAGAGTCCCTAGGACGTCGGGGTCCTTCTTATCTAGTCCGCCCCATGTCACCTCTCATCTAGGTATTAGTAATCTAACAGTTTATTCAGGATTTATATAAATATAATTGTACAAATGTATATAATTGGTTAATTACCTGTACGGAGCGTAGCAGGACCTGCGGGTCACGTGATCAGGAAACTCTATGGTTTTTTTCTTAAGGACCTTTGGAGGTCCCTATGATGTATTGCACCCATCATTCCTTATAACGATGAGTGACAGTTATTTGGACCAATCAAAGCGGCCCTGCCCCTGCCTATATAAGGGAGCGGCGGCCATTGTTAGCTCTCTTTCCTCATGGGCTGTTGTTAGAGAAGGATCTGTGCTGCTGTCATCCGTGAGTTTAGGTCCGAGCCTTGCGTCGTCGGCTGATCATTATAAAACCGTGAGTGTATCAATCCTTAAGCACTCTGCAAGATCACCGGACCATATCTATCCCCTAAATCCGGACGGATCTTCACAAATTACCCTGAATTCTGAGACTTATGACAAAAGTCAAGGTCCGCAACAACTGTCAGTCACTGAAGTCTATGGAGACTGTTTGAGTGAGACTGTTACTGTTCATTGGATGTACCGCAAGCCTTTAAGTAAAGTTTATCCAAGTTCAAATTCAGCTACCTTGTGGACCTTCAGTCATTATTTGCATGCACCTATCGTTACTGGGAAGGGCGGCGATAGGCCGGAGAATTACCTCAGCATACTAGCTCTCAGCCTGGCGTCACGAACAATAGGGTTAACCTTAACCCCTGATATACTGAAGCAAAACCCTGATTACACTACCCCTACCCCAGAGGCCTACCACAGATATATAGACAGATAATGGACAGACAGATAGACAATTAGATAGATAAATAGATAGCAAGATATGAGATAGATAGATATATAATTACATAGATAATCAGATAGATAGATTTTTTTTTTTTTATTATCATCTCCCCGAACTTAACTATAAAACAATCTGCTGTCTTTAAGAATACTATTTTCAGGTAACAATTAACAATAGTGAGGGGAGGTCGATGAGGTAAACTTTTCAATGTAGATGTCTAAAAACACGAGAGTATGTGGCACTCCATTGTGACTTCTTCTTCAATGTTGACATTGTGTTGTGCTTGGTGAATCACATTTGTAAGTAAAAAATGGCACATGCTTCTCTCAATTGTGGTGACACTTCTACTTGTTGTAATACTCCCGATAAAGTGTAAATTAATCAGCAGTTTGTGTTATATTTTAATTAACCTACATGGAGTTGTTTGCATATTATTTGCATACTAGTCATTGAGGCATGCATTTAAAAAAAACACTTGTCCTTTTCAGAGATAACATATAGTGGAACAAACAATATTGCTGCCCAATTTACAATGTTACACAGACACTTTATTCTCTATTCATGTCTAACGCTCAATTCAGAATTCCGCTGGTATCCTGTTACCAAAAGGCATTGTATTGTGGGGGTTCAGATGACATTCTGGGGCTTATGTACTAATGTGTTTTCATTTAAATCTTGGTGAAAAAAGTTTGGGGAAATGCATTTAACCCCTTCACGACCACGGACGTAAATGTACATCCTGGCTTGGTGGGGCTTCCCGCAACAGGACGTACATTTACGTCCTGTGTATGACCACGAGCATCGGAACGGTGCTCGCGTCATACACGGCAGGTTCCAGCTGCAATCGCGCGGATGTCCGCCATTAACCCCTCAGATGCCATGATCAATACAGATCACGGCATCTGCGGCATTGCGGTACTTTGATTGGATGATTGGATCGCCCGCAGCGCTGCCGCGGCGATCCGATCATCCAGCATGGCGGTCGGAGGTCCCCTCACCTGGCTCCGGCCGTCTCCCGGGGTCTTCTGCTCTGGTCTGAGATCGAGCAGACCAGAGCAGAAGATCACTGGTAATACTTAGCAGTGCTGTGTCCTATACTTAGCACTGCACAGTATTAGCAATCAAAGGATTGCTATAGATAGTCCCCTATGGGGACATAAAAAGTGTAAAAAAAAAGTTGAAAAATATAAAACTAAAAAGTAAAAAAAAGTGAAAAATCCCCTCCCCCAATAAAAATGAAAATTGACAGTTTTTCCCATTTTACCCCCAAAAAGCGTAAAATATTTTTTTAATAAACATATTTGGTATCGCCACATGCGTAAATGTCCAAACTATCAAAATATAATGTTAATGATCCCGTACGGTGAATTGCGTAAGTGTAAAAAAAAAAAAAAAGTCAAAAAATGCTGCTTTTTGGTCACATTTTATAAAAAATTTTTTATAAAAATGATTTAAAAGTGTTATCTATGCAAATGTGGTATCTAAAAAAAATTACAGATGACAGCACAAAAAATGAGCCCTCATACCGCCCTATATACGGAAAAATGAAAAAGTTATAGGTGGTCAAAATAGGGCGATTTTAGATTACTGATTTTGTACAAAAAGTTTTAGATTTTTTTTAAGCGGTACAAAAATATAAAAGTATCTAGCCATGGGTATCATTTTAATTATATTGACCCACAGAATAAAGAACACATATCTTTTTTACCGTAAATTGTACAGTGTGAAAACGAACCCCTCCAAAATGTGCAAAATTTTGGTTTTCATTTAAATTTCCTGCCTAAAAATTTTTTTTTTTGGGTTCGCCATACATTTTATGGTAAAATGAGAGGTTTCATTACAAAGTACAATTGGTCACACAAAGAACAAGCCCTTATATGGGTCTGTAGATGAAAATATAAAAGAGTTATGGATTTTAGAAGGCGAGGAGAAAAAAACAAAAACGCTAAAATAAAATTGGCCTGGTCCTTAAGGTGAAAATGGGCTTGGTCATTAAGGGGTTAAAGGACAGCTGTAGTGGTACACATTTATATATGCCCGTGCCCGGGCCTCAAAAATAAACAAAATAAACTCATACATACCTTTCTACGAGCCCCTTTTGGTCCGGCACAGGCCTCACGGTCCGGCAGTGCTGACGTCATTCCACTTCCTGGGGACGGAGAGGCCGCAGAGCCGTCGGCGTATCACCGGCCGTAGCGATGTCCCACCCCGGCCGGTGATAGGCTGAGCCCACTGTCATGTAAGAAGCCGGCCAGAGCTCCTTACATGACAGTGGGCTCAGCCTATCACCGACCGGGGCGGGACATCGCTACGGCCGGGCACGGGCGAGACGTTAAAATCTTTGGTGAATATTGACGCAGTTCCGATGCAAAAACTACCACAAGAAGAAAAAAGTCACTAATGAAATAGTATTAAAATATGCTAATCTCTATTGTTCAAATAGAATACATCATAAAAGATACATTTTAAGAAGTAGGAATCTGCATATAAAGAGGAGACTGTACCAGGGCCCACTACTGGTTTAAAGGGGTACAAAGGATAGGGGATAAGATGCCTGATCGCAAGGGTCCCGCCGCTGACCCGCACCCCATTAGAATCAGTCCCATGAGCGTGTTCGCTCCGGGTCTGATTATTGTCGATCACGGGGACGGAGCATTGTGATGTCACAGCTCCGCCCCCGTGTGACATCACGCCCCCTCAATGCAAGCCTACGGGAGGGGACGGAGTGTGACGTCACACGGGGGCGGAGCTGTGACGTCATAATGCTCCGTCCCCGTGATCGACAGTAATCAGACCCGGAGCGAACACGCTCCAGGGACTGATTCTAATGGGGTGTGGCGTGCAAGATCACGGGGGTCCCCAGCAGTGGGACCCCCGTGATCAGGCATCTTATCCCCTATCCATTGGATAGGGGATAAGATGTCTAAGCACCGGAGTACCCATTTTCATTACAACAGGCAAAGTTGTTGGAGGAATAGCAAGAAGCAGGAGAATAAATCTCTGATATAGGAGAATTAGGCTAAGTTTTTGAGCCAATGTCAGAAGTGGATCCATAAGGGAGGAAAAGTATAAGTCCTTCCTTTATATGTCCTATTCCTTTTGAATACACTTCTGGCTTTGGCTCAAAAACTGCAGTGGCAGTTTTCCAAAAACTGACAGAAAAAAAAAAACAAGTAGAAATTTAGCCTAAGTAGAGTCAATCAAAAAAGTAAATGCAGTGCAGAGATGTTATAGTGCTGTTTCACATAACTATTTAAAGGGGTATTCCGGTCAAATTTTTTTTAGCCCCTATCCAAAGGATAGGGGATAAGATGTCTGATCGTGGGGGGCCCGCTGCTGAGACCCCCCGCGTTCTCCCTGCAGCACCCGCATTCTATTCATAGAATGCGGGTGCTGCAGGGAGATCGCGGGGGGTCTCAGCAGCGTGCCCCCCGCAATCAGACATTTTATCCCCTATCCTTTGGATAGGGGATAAAATGTTTTTGCCCGGAATATCCCTTTAAGGCAAGCCTACCAACACTTGCCTAAACAAAAGACGAGTGTGGGACCCGGAGAGCAAACCCTTTCTGTTCCAAAGACCTTTGCCTTGGGGCCCATGCACCAAAGTATAAATAGCATATATAGACTAAAGATAACGCACTCTGTAGTGCTGGAGTGCGGTATCTTTAGTCTATATATGCTATTTATATTATATCAGGCTACATTTCCACACAAGTTGTATTCTGGCATATTTTTTTTTTAACTGCCACTGGAGTGGATCCAGTAGGAAAAGAAATATGAATCCGTCTTTTATATTTCCCATTTCTTTTGAATACACTTCTTGCTTTCACTCAAAAACTGCAGTAAAAATTTTCCATAAAAACGCCTAGCCTAACTGGAACTTTTTGGTTTTTCCAAATGACATCAGAGTGATGCCAAAAGAGTAATGCTAGGAGTAGATGTGGTAACAACAAAAAAAAATATTTATATGACAAGGAAGGATCCAGGTTGGATCCAGTTCTTAAAGGGGTACTCCGGTGGAAAACACATTTTTTAAAGTTAAACAGATTTGTCAATTACTACTATTTAAAAATCTTAATCCCTCCAATACTTATTGGCTGCTGTATACTACAGAGGAAGTTGCATATCTTTCTGGAATTCTTTTCAGTCTGACCACAGTGCTCTCTGCTGACACCTCTGTCTGTGTCAGGAACTGTCCAGAGTACACGCAAATCCCCATAGCAAACCTCTCCTGCTCTGGACAGTTCCTGATACGGACAGAAGTGTCAGCAGAGAGCACTGTGGTCAGACAGAAAAACAACCTCCTGAGCCAATTGTTAGCCTCAGCAGTAGTCGGCAGGAGGCCACTAAGGTCAGTGACTGGCTAGGACTACTGCAGTCTGGGACCAATGGAGCCTTGTAACCAATGTTTCCATTACTGAATGAACCTGTAGGTGACTGCTACCACTGCCTTCTGTAACCAACAGGTTAAAAAGAACTGATGTCCCAATATAGGGAACTGTCACATCAGTACGCCCTTTGCTGGTGTGGGAATCGTGTTTCTCCCATTTTAGCACCAGTAAACAGAGGCCATTTGTTTGCCAGTGTTACATAATTTATAGTAATAAGATTATATACTGTAAATGAGGCTCATTTCATAGTTTTCCTGGATAATACGAGCTATACATTAGCAAGAAGTCTTCACCGAGCGCTGCCTCCATTTGCACACAATGCAAGGAGATTATGAGCACAGATTATGTCTAAGCTCAGCCTTATTGTATAATTGTGATAAATTGATAGGTTCACATCCCCCTCCTGAAGATATTACATTACTTTTATTCAATGAAATTACAATCTTCACATGTTTTCCTATATAAGTTAAAGAGAAATCAAAGTTGTGATAAACATTAAGTATGAGTATTAGAGATGAGCAAATCCCAATTCCTTACAAATTTCATGAAAACTTTGATTCTCAATAAATGCAAATATCGCCGCCGTTCTATTAAACTTTTACATTTTTATTTTATTTGCATTTATTTTTATATTTTTACTTTAATTTAAAATTTTTATTTTTATTTGATTTTTTCATTTTTTTTCATTTCTATGCACAATTTCACTTAATTTTATATTTGTATATACATTTGTTTTGTATTATGTATACATGTGTATTGCTCAAGATAGATCTATATTACTATGGCAACCATTCCTCTGATATACCTTTATTATCCTGCTCTATATTCCTGATCCGCACCAGACTTTGCTTACAAATTAATAACGTACAGGTGATTGGTCCAGGTAGATATAAAATGGAATGAAGACAGCACATAATTCACACACTACTGAAGAAGGGGTTTGGACAGATCCCAGAACACCCCAAAACGCGTTCTTCAGTGGTCACTTTCTGAGACTTTTCAGTGAACATCCGGATGAAAAAACGCTAACCCATATTCATACTAAGCGCTATTAGTGAATACAACCCAAGTTTCTGCCGACACCTGTGAAAAACCTGCTGGACTAGAAGGGGTTAATTGCTGTCCTCTACATTCACCCCTGTTGCCTGAAATCCACCTTTATCCACCTATATCCAGCCTACAAGTTTTAACATCTATTCTTGCTTCAAGTTTGAACATCCAAGGGAGCGTGCGCCCCCACGGTCAGCTAATCTGCAGTCAGCTGACCTTATTTGCCGGAAGCTCGCCAGCGTGCGGCCACAGGGAACATTACAGACGCCACCGGTGCGAGGCCACAGCAGGTTCCATAGCCGCTGACTGGGGCACCGGAGTAAGGACAGAAACCCCGACATGGAGCGGTGAGTGCAAAAACAATCTCTCTCTTATGACATACTGGCTGTTTACCGACATGTGTATAAGGTGGAACTGCATATTCTTTTCTACAGGGGAATATCAACCTGTGTTATAAGGTGGAACTGTATATTCTTTCTTACAGGTGGATATTTACTGTCACTATCAGGTGGATCCATATATTCTTTTCCTTTCAGGTGGAAATTAACCATTGCCGGCATAGAGATACATATTGGAACAATATTATCCGCAGCTTGTGTGAACATTTTCTTAATATAGGTGGATTGTATCACTATATAAGAGACACTAGTGGGATAGCCAACCCAGGCTAATTATTATATGATATTTAGTCCGGATATCACAAAAACCACAAGGGCCCTGCGGAGCATTTTATCATTTTTATTGTTCTTTTATTTCATTTTTTTGGAATTTGATGTAATTGTATTGATATTTGATGGTATTAAATGTTATATCTATTGAACCTGATGTCCATCACACACTCATTTTTTGGATAGGACACTGAGGACTGTGGACTGTTTGTTTTTTCTTTGTTTATACTATCTCTCCTTGGGTGAGAGGATCACAGTTTACCTTGTGTCTTTTGTTGTGAGCTTCACATTTTGTTTTAGTTAATTCTAAAAGTACTCACGGCTGGTTTTGTACACAAATACTTTTTTAAGCGTACTGTAGAGCATTTTTCTCCCCTCATAAGTGCGTACCACATACAGTACAGACGAAAAGTTTGGAAACACCTTCTCATTCAGAGTTTTCTTTATTTTAATGACTACGAAAATTGTAGATTCACACTGAAGGCATCAAAACTATGAATTAACACATATGGAATTATATACATAACAAAAAAGTGTGTAACAACTGAAAATATGTCATATTCTAGGCTCTTCAAAGTAGCCACCTATTGCTTTGATTACTGCTTTGCACACTCATTCTCTTGATGAGCTTCAAGAGGTAGTTACCTGAAAGGGTCTTCCAACAGTCTTGAAGGAGTTCCCAGAGATGCTTAGCACTTGTTGGCCCTTTTGCCTTCACTCTCTCGATTGGGTTCAGGTCCGGTGACTGTGGAGGCCAGATCATCTGGCGCAGCACCCCATCACTCTTCTTCTTGGTCAAATAGCCCTTACACAGCCTGGAGGTGTGTTTGAGGTCATTGTCCTGTTGAAAAATAAATGATGGTCCAACTAAGCGCAAACCGGATGGAATAGCATGCCGCTGCAAGATGCTGTGGTAGACATTCTGGTTCAGTATGCCTTCAATTTTGAATAAATCCCCAACAGTGTCACTAGCAAAGCCCCCCCACACCATCACACCTCCTCATCCACACCAGCACACCTGTGAAGTGAAAAGCATTTCAGGTGACTACCTCTAGAAGCTCAACAAGAGAATGCTAAGAGCGTGCAAAGCAGTAATCAAAGCAAAAGGTGACTAGAATATTTTCAGTTGTTTCACACTTTTTTGTTATGTATATAATTCCACATGTGTTAATTCATAATTTTGATGCCTTCAGTGGGAATCTACAATTTTCATAGTCATGAAAATAAAGAAAACTCTGAATGAGGAGGTTTGTCCAAACTTTTGGTCTGTACTGTATGTACATCTAAGGGGTGTACTATTTTGCTCCTGTTAAAGTCTCAAGGGCCTAGATACTGTGAAAGGCCAGGCAAAAGTACTCACCGGCTGGTGTTGTACACAAATACTTTTTTAAGCGTACTGTAGCGTAT
This sequence comes from Hyla sarda, assembly GCF_029499605.1. Lineage (NCBI taxonomy): Eukaryota > Metazoa > Chordata > Amphibia > Anura > Hylidae > Hyla > Hyla sarda. Next base: position 121,251,341 of record NC_079194.1, on the reverse strand, counting down.
TGTACTCCTCTTATATACGCACTAAGTATGGTGGGTTCATCAGACACAACCCTCAGTTGGCATGGCCCGCGAGCAGTCCCTGTCCTATGGTGTTCCCTCCCCCACAAATGCGGTGGGTTCAGCTCCACTATTTAGTGAGGATGATCTAGAGGACAGTCAGCAGCTACTGCCCAGCCAGTAGCTACTTCGCGGGCAAGTAGCGATGAGGAGAGTGGCGTGGGAGGTGGTGTTGCGAGCATTTAGGCTCCTGAAGCAGACACTGTTGAGGAACATGAGGAGGACATCAGTGATGTGCAGATACAACTCGATGATGATGATGAAGTCAATCGCACTTGGGAGCTAGGTGCAGAAGGGGCTTCATCATCATCAAGAGAAGAGGGTTGCAGGTTGCCCATGAGGCAGCAGCTGAGCATGCAAGGTGGTAGCATGGTTGGCAGTCAGCATTGTGGCAGACGTGGAAAGTCTGGAGCCAAACGTGCCCGGGGTAGACTGCCTGCACCTGCTTCGCGCCAGCCTGCCTCTCCGGGAGGAAGTGAAACAGGAGTTCCTGGAGTTGGCAGCAGTAGCAGTCAATCGGTGCAGACTGTTGGTGGGAAAATAAGCTACTCGGTGGTGTGGAAGTTTCTCATCAAGCATCCGGGGGAGGTCAACCTTTCCACATGCAAGATGTGTTGTCAGAAGGTGAAGCATGGCCAGGGTCTCAATGTTGGGACCACGGCCCTGCGTCAACATATGTAGCGTCACCATAAAGTGGCCTGGGTGAACCGTGGCTCCGATGTGGTGGTCCAGCCTGCTGCATCACCCAGTTGCATGCCGCTCCCTGTTTCAGCCAGCCAAGGCTCCACCACCTCAGCCGAAGGGATCTGTGTGTCATACCCATCTTATTTCGCTTCAGATGCTCCTGCTCCTCCTACTTCGAGACAGTCATTCCGCCAGCAAACCATCGGCGAAGCCATGTCCAAGAGACAACAGTATGTGCCCACTAATCTAGTGGTGCAGAAGCTGAATGCGCTCCTGTCCAAGTTGCTGGTGCTGCAGTCCCTCCCTTTTCAAGTGGTGGACTTTGCACCTTTCAGAGAACTGATGGCTTGTGCTGAGCCAAGGTGGAGAGTCCCAAGCCGTCAATTCTTTGTGAAGAAGGCAGTACCAGCCCTGCACAATTTTGTGGAACAGTAGGACCAGTCCTTGAGCCTGTCGGTGTGTACCAAAGTGCACGGCAGTGCTGACGTGTGGAGCTGTAACTACGGTCAGAGACAATACATGTCATTTACAGCCTATTGGGTGAATGTGGTTTCTGCACAGCCACAACAACAGCAACTTGGACAGGTCAAGCTGCTTCCAACTCCACACTCTCAGGCCCTTGGTCTTGTGACAGAGTGTGACTCCGCCTCCTCATCCTCCATCATATCCTCGGCCTCCACTGTAAGGACAAGTCTAAGTGCCACTCAAGCATACCATGTGTGCAGGTCACGGAGGTGTCGCGCTGTTTTCCACATGGTTTGCCTTGTTGAACGGAATCACACAGGGGAGGAACTGCTAAAAGTCATTCATCAAGAAATCGAATCATGGCTTACTTCACGAAAACTGTAAATGGGAACCATGGTGATCGACAACGAGAAGAACATTTTGTCTGCGCTGCGACAAGGAAGCCTAAGACATGCGCCCTGCATGGCACACATGTTCAATCTGTTTGTCAAGCGGTTCCTGAAGTGTCACCCCCATCTGCAAGACATCCTAACAATGGGAAGGAAACTTTGCATGCACTTCAGCCACTCGTACACTTCAAAGCACACCCTCCTTGAGCTGCAGCGTCAGAAGGGCGTCCCCCAACGTTTCCACACGTTGGAATTCCACCCTCCATATGTTGGACCGACTATAAGAACAGAGAAAAGCCATCACCGATTTCTTGATGATCCGTGTGGATAGGGGGACTCCCCTGTGTAACTTCAATGTCAACCAGTGGCAGCTCAAACGTGACACCTGCCAATTGCTCAGGCCCTTTGAGGAAGCCACATTATAAGTCAGTTGCCATGATTACGAGATGAACAACGTCATTCCACCACTTCATTTACTACAACACGTGTTAGAAAAGATGGCTGGTCAGGGCACTGGAGTCGTGGTGCCTAGATCTCATGGCCACATGAGCCCTATGGGGGCTGAACTGGAGGAGGAGGGGCACAGTGGAGCACAGTTTAGGTTTTACGAGATGGGTGGTTTTCCTAGTCATCTGACAGGAGAGGATGAGCAGGAGCAGCTAGAGGAGCTAGAGGGTTATGAGGAAGGCGAGACACAGGACCCAGACACACTGTGGCAGTATGCAGTGGAAATGGAGGCAGGGAGTCCCTCCGAGTCATTTGCACAAATGGCACGATGCATGGTCACTTGCTTGCATAGTGACTGCAGAATTGTCACCATTCGGCAGCAGGAGGACTTCTGGCTCTCCACCTTATTGGACCCTCGCTACCGGCACAAAATGGGGGCCTTTTTTACACCCACTGAGAGGGAGGACAAACTGACCTACTACAGAGACATCTGTCAGTTGGCCGATGCCTATCTGCGCCATCGTCCATCCTCTCGCAGGTCTGACTCGGTGGGGGGCCCCTCTGCACTCACCTTCCACTGCCATGGCTGCTGAGGTGGGGTGGCAGGAGCAGTACCAGCTCCATCAGCAGCAGCCTGAGTCTACAGTCGCTGTTGAGTACCTTTCTTCACCCACATAGTGAAGACACTCATCAGAAGCAGGTAGACCTGGAGCAGGACCTGAACCAGCAGGTGATGACATACCTTGACATGGCCATGCCAACACACCTTGAAGATCTGCTGGACTTCTGGGCAGCCAAACTTGATTTATGGCCGCAGCTAGCAGAGTTTGCCGTGGAAAAGCTGTCCTGCCCGGCCAGTAATGTGCCATCAGAGCGGGTGTTTAGTGCGGCGGGGGCCATAGTAACTGTGACGGATTATAGAGTCACCCTACCTACTTGGATGGACTTTGGGACATCGCTATTTGTACCCCTCAGTTGATGTTGTCCAGTGACATAAAGCTCAGAGTTAAAATACTTTTATTTACTGTTTTCATACACTTTTTGCACATGGTCTACCTTTTGCACACTGTCGACCTTTTGCACACGGTCCACCTCCTTTACACAATACACCTTTTGCACACGGTCCACTTGTTGCACACGGTTCACCTTTTGTACAATGCACTAATTCTACACATGCTTCTCCTTTTTGCACACAGTCCGACTTCTGCACACCTCCACCTTTTGCACTCAAGGCACTGTATAGGGAGAGCTATTTTTATTGGATTATCTCCCAGACTCGCTGTCACCTGTATTGTCTTTACTGACCCTTCCCCCTGTGATGTCCTTCCTATAAAAGAAGACACTTGTTCCACAATAAAGAGATCTGATTTTATACCTGAAGACTGGTGTTGCCTGGTTCTTTGGTTACAAGGATGCAATAATCTCTAGTTCTGCCTGGGGATATTGACTGGGATCTGCTGGGGCTTGTCATCCGGAAGGAGAAGTCACTTTTGGCGGAGTCAGTCCGTCACAATTGGTGGCAGCAGTGGGATCTGACTTCTCCACGATCAACCCTGTAACCAGCCCAGCTGGGGGAGATACAGCCGCTGGCTTGACCCCGGTCTCAGCAGCTTACCCTGGCGAGGAAGAGCCTGTACGGATGGAGGATTTCCGAAGAGAGGTGCACTGGTTCCTGGGTCTCTTCAAAGAGCCTCCACGAGAAAGTGTGAACAGGGTCCTTACACAGCTGACACAACTCCGTAGAGGAAAGCTGCAGTATGACATGGAAGAGATGTCCATGCAAGAGAGAGCCTTAATTCGCTTGCAGATTTGGGAAGTAGATCTTGAGGAGTCGGTGAGAAGCCGAGCACAAGTCCTGCCCACCCCAGAACGGCGCTTCAGGGAACAGGTCCACTTGCGGCTTCGCTACTTCAGAGAGCAACCCACGGGCAGCAAAATGGTTGAGTTGCATAGATTGGTGCAGAAATAAATGGAGCTCGAGGCTCATTACCGTGCCCTGTACTGGTGGGCAAGCTGCAGGCAGTCGGAGCCAAACACAGCCTGTTCTCCGGAAGGGACAGACTTCGGCTGGCCTGGTCTATTGTGGGATGCATTCGAGAAGCGGTACGACTTTGGCCGTACCGAGGCATACAGACTCTGGGACATCCAGGACAAGCGGAGAGAGATGCTGACGTATCAGGAATGGTACCTCGAGGAAGACTAACTGTCCTTGTTTGAGGGGGATTTCTACGGTCATGAGCCATGTAGAGCAGAGGAAACCAGCACAGATGAGACGGCTGGTCTCTGTCTTCCCCTGGATTGCACACCGGACCACGACGCTCTAGCAGTATCCGGTCAGGACACCAGCGTGGAAGCCCTGGCATTAGGGCTGAGTTCTGCTACACTCTGTCCAGCATCAGACACCAGTGCCAGCTCTACAGCTACAGAGGGGTCAGTGATCCCTGTACCAGTCCACCCGGGAGCGCAGGCAGTTGGCCTGGATCCATAGAGACTGTTTAACAGCACAGGAGCAAGCACAGACGGTGCAGCTCCCCAGATGGAGAATTTTACGCCAGGAGATGGAGCGGTCGGCTCATCTACCCAGCGCAAGAGGTTGCAACCAGATGAGGAGGCAGTTGACCTCCCTCTCCACCTACTGAGCACAGCCCCAGCTGAAGCGCTGGCTTCAGGGCAGAGTCCTACTATACTCTGCTCAACAACGAATACTGCAGCTACGGAGGGAACCGTGATCCCTACACTGGTACAGCAGGGATCGCAGGCAGTCGGCCTGGATCCCCAGCGGCTGTTTAACGGTACTGGTGAAAGCACAGTTGGTGCAGCTTCCCCGCTGCAGAATTCCATATTGGGAGATGGAGTGGCCGGTTTACCTCCCCAGCGCCAGACATTGCAAACAGGTGAGAAGGTAGTCGATCTTCCTCTCCACCTAGTGATCACTTCTCCGGCTGAAGGGCCAACATCAGGGCAGAGTTTTGCTACAATCTGCCAAGCACTGAAGACTGCCGGCAGGTCTGCAGTTACAGATGGGACTGTGGTCCCTGCATCGGTCCAGTCAGGATCCCAGACGGTTGACCCGGATCCCCAGCGGCTGTGGAACCATACAGAGGTTTGCACAGTCGGTGCGGCTCCTCAGTGGCAGATATTGCAACCGAGTGAGGAAGCAGTCGGCCCCCTGCCCCTTCAACTGGTGATATTGTTTCCTTCCACCTTTTCAAGGAAAGTGTTACTCGTCTTAAAAAGGGCGGCCCCACACACGAACCAATCCCTATTTCCACCCGGAAAGGCTCTCCAATGCTCATATCTCATGATAATGAAGTTTATCGGGGCTCCACAACAGATTTAACGTTCTTTGGAATAGAACGAGTCACTCATTCTGAAATTGTTAATAAACACAAAGCTCTATTACAATGTTAAGCTAAATGGATCCTGAGAACAAACGCACAGGGGGGATTAGGTCTGAATGACCGGCTAGACCTGAGTGTTTTTTCTTGAATGATCAGAAGCTTCTGCATGTATATATTTTAAAATGGAGAAATATATTTTGCTAGAATATTGCTGCAATGAATACATTACAAATACTGATGTCTACTTTCTTTTTAAGTAATTAATTTTTACAGAAGATGTCAATGCCCTTACCTGGGAGCATCATAGGTCAGATGGTATTTACCTGGCCATCTGCATCAGGGTAGGCGTGGTCTGAAGAAGCGCTGTTTGTCAGGTGCGAAATGGCTATTACCATGCTACTTGCCTAACCCGACCTGGCGTCCCACCGTTGAAGTTTTTATGCACCCCGAATAAAGAAGTTCTGCACAACATCATAACCGTGAGTGCCTTCTTTCATTCTTTTATGCACATTATTAAAAGTTAAGTTTTATGTTATGCATATCCTCAATACTTACTTGTGCACACTAACACTATTACAAAAAAGACTGTTTTCTTCTGGCTACCTGCCTCTATTATTATAGCTACTATTATAGCTACTATTCTGATCCTGCCACCCGCCTGATGCCACAAATCTGATGCCAAGTTCTCCTTTTTTTTTTTACCACCTTCATCACCGGATACTGGTATTGCCACCAACCGCACCACTCTGTCACCTGGTCACTTTCAGGACTTCTGATGCTGCTGCTGCCACCTCCAGGCTGTCTCATTCTGCCACCATATGTTCTCCTCATGCTGATGCCAGCTCCAAGCTGTCTCATACTCCCATTATATGTTCTCCTCTTGCTGCCGCCACCTCCACGCTTTGTCATTCAGCCACTATATAGTCTCCTCATGCTGCCGCAAACTCCAGGCTGTGTCATTCAGCCACTATGTCACGATTCGGCAGGCTGGAGGTGGATCCTCTGTGTCAGCGAGGGATTGGCGTGGACCGTGTCGGTGGACCGGTTCTAAGTTGCTACTGGTTTTCACCAGAGCCCGCCGCAAATCGGGATGGTCTTGCTGCGGCGGTAGCAACCAGGTCGTATCCACCGGCAACGGCTCAACCTCGCTGACTGCTGAGAAGGCGTGGGACAGACGGACTAGTCAGAGGCAAGGTCAGACGTAGCAGAAGGTCGGAGCAGGCGGCAAGGTTCGTAGTGAAGGAGGATAGCAGGAGATCTGGAACACAGGCTTTGGACAACACTAAACGCTTTCACTGGCACAAGGCAACAAGATCCGGCAAGGAAGTGCAGGGGAAGTGAGGTAATATAGCCAGGGAGCAGGTGGAAGCTAATTAGGCTGATTGGGCCAGGCACCAATCATTGGTGCACTGGCCCTTTAAATCTTAGAGAGCTGGCGCGCGCGCCCGAAGGAGCGGAGCCGCGCGCGCCAGGACATGACAGCCGGGGGCCGGGACAGGTGAGTGACTTGGGATGCGATTCGCGAGCGGGCGCGCCCCGCTATGCGAATCGCATCCCCGCCGGCAGTGTCAGTGCAGCTCTCCCGGTCAGCGGGTCTGACCGGGGCGCTGCAGAGAGGAGAACGCCGCGAGCGCTCCGGGGAGGAGCAGGGACCCGGAGCGCTCGACGTAACACACTATATGCTGCAGCCAACTCCATTCAGCAACTATATGAAAATGTATCTTTTAATCTTTAGAATTGTGAGGCCCTATGGTCTCCTCATGCTGCTACCTCCAGGTGTCATTGTGCCACCATATAGTCTCCCTATGCTGTAGACTCCTTGGATTAAACTTGAAAAATTTCCATGTATCTAAAATTTCTAATTAAAATTTTACAAAATATCTTTAATCGTTTCTATTGTGAGGCCCTATGGTCTCGTTGGGCTGCTGCCACCTCTAGGCTCTGTCATTGCGCCGCCATGTGGCTCCTTGTTAGATTGGGTTTTGTGGTCATACAGTATTAGTTCAAAGTAAACGCCGGGACATTAGACTCGGGAATCTAATATAAATCTTAAATTTAAATAAAAAAAAAATCAATGTGATCTTTTCAAGACTGAGGCCCTATGGTCGTCAACGTCATATATTACCTGTGGAATTATCAGAAGAGTCCAATGAAACAGCTTGGAGCGATAACAATGAACCATAACTGATTAAATGAAACGTTCACACTTTCACAGTTATAGGGGTGCTGAGAGGCAGGGTCTGGAACAGGTGGTATCTCCCCTGGCAGAGGACCGCCAGCTCGATGCTCACCAGAAAGGGTACTCAAAAAATGTAAATAAATTCAAATAAAATAAAATAAAAATTACATAAGAAATCTCTTTATTCTCTTCAATTTTGACGCCACATAGTCTCCCTGCTGTCACATACATACACTCTGTGGCAGTGATTCTAATAGCGATGCCTGTAATCTGCATGTCATACTGAATAACAGTATTATTTCACTAACACAGAACACTCCCTATGCGTGTTAGGACAAGGCAAAAGTGTTCTACACCCCCTATTGAGGCTATATGGTCTACTCATGCTTCCACCACCTCCATGCTGTCATTCAGCCACTATATGTTCTCCTCATGCTGCCGCCACTTCCACGCTGTGTCATTCAGCCACTATATGTTCTCTTCATGCTGTCGTAAACTCCAGGCTGTTTCATTCAGCCACTATATGCTGCCGCCAACTCCAGGCTGTATCATTCAGCCACTATGTGGTCTCCTCATGCTGCCGCCACCTCCACGCTGTGTCATTCAGCCACTATATGGTCTCCTCATACTGATTCCACCTTCAGGCTCTGTCATTGTGCTGCTCTGTGACAGTGATTCTAATAGCGACGCCTCTGATCTGCATGTCATACTGAATAACAGTATTATTTCACTAACCCAGCACACACCTTATGCGTTTTACAGCAAGGCAAAGTGTTCTACACCTCTATTGAAGCTCTCTGTAGGCCAGAAAAAGCCGTTTTTAATAGCGATTCACTGCAAATAAATTCTGACCGAACTAAATTTTTTCGGGAAATTCGGCAAATCGGCCAAATAGAATTTTTCAAAAATTCGCTCATCTCTAATGAGTATGTCCCAAATGATGGTGTACAGTCATACCCAGTGACTTAATGGGAAAGTAAACCTGAAGTCCATCTTCTCTCTATTAGCGGTGCAGTTATTACAAGTTTTTGTTCTCTGTTATATTCCCTAATACCTGCATGGTCACTATATTAAGTCCCTTATGCTTAATGCTGAGATATTGACATCCACATATATAATTAGTATCAGCTACATATAACTCTACTGAATTATTACAGTGGCATCACTGGGGTTGGTGTCTCCGGGTGCGGTAGAAAATAGTGTCACACCCCCTACAAGTGATTGTATACTAATAGTACACTGGTTACTGACATAGGAGTAATAGTACACTGAGGGCTGACATAGGAGAAGTAGTACACCGGTGGCTAACATAGGAGCAGTAGTATGCTGGTGACTGATATAGGAATAGTAGTACTGTGAGGTGACTGATCTAATTAGTAGTTTACTGGTGACTGATATAGCAGTAGTAGTATACTGGTTACTGACATAGGAGCAGTAGTGCACTGGTGACTGACATAGGAGTAGTAGTATACTGGTGACTGACATAGGAGTAATAGTATTCTGGTGACTGATATAGGAATAGTAGTACTGTGAGGTGACTGATCTAATTAGTAGTTTACTGGTGACTGATATAGCAGTAGTAGTATACTGGTTACTGACATAGGAGCAGTAGTGCACTGGTGACTGATATAGGAGTAGTAGTATACTGGTGACTGACATAGGAGTAATAGTATTCTGGTGACTGATATAGGAGTAGTAGTGCACTGGTGACTGATATAGGAGTAGTAGTACTGTGAGGTGACTGAGAGAAATAGTAGTATGCCGGTGACTGACATAGGAGCAGTATTGCACTGGTGCCTGATAAAGGAGTAGTAGTATTCTGGTGACTGACATAGGAGTAGTAGTATTCTGGTGACTGACATAGGAGTAGTATTATTGTGGTGACTTATATTGGAGTAGTAGTGTACTGGTGACTGGCATAGTAGTAGTGGTATACTGTTGACTGATATAGGAGCAGTAGTACTGTGAGGTGACTGAGAGAAATAGTAGTATGATGGTGACTGACATAGGAGAAGTAGTATCCTTCTGACTGCCACAGGAGTAGTAGTACTGTGAGGTGACTGATAGGAGTAGTATACTAGGGACTGACATAACAGTAATAGTACACCAGTGACTGACATAAGAGTGGTAGTACTGTGAGGTGAATGATATGAGTAGTAGTAGTACACTGGCAATTGGCATAATAGTAGTACTAAGGTGACTGAGACAGAAAACCAGTGAGACAGCGCTATAGTCAGTAGCTAAAGGCAGAAGACACAGTGGGACACTATAAATAGCACACAATACCTCTAGTCACACACACCGCACTACTCCAAGCTCTGCTTTTCTACAGATCGCTGGCGCTGCTCTACAATACACATGTGTTAGGATTCGGCAGGCTGGATGTGGATCCTCTGTGTCAGCGAGGGATTGGCGTGGACCGTACCGGTGGACCGGTTCTAAGTTGCTACTGGTATTCACCAGAGCCCGCCGCAAAGCGGGATGGTCTTGCTGCGGCGGTAGCAACCAGGTCGTATCCACCGGTAATGGCTCAACCTCGCTGACTGCTGAGAAGGCGTGGGACAGAAGGACTAGACAGAGGCGAGGTCAGACGTAGCAGAAGGTCAGGGCAGGCGGCAAGGTTCGTAGTCAATGGTAACGGCAGAAGGTCTGGAAATCACAGGAAACTCTTTCACTAGGCACAAGGGCAACAAGATCCGGCAATGCAGGGAAGGGGAAGTGAGGTATAAAGGCGTGGAGCAGGTGGAAGCTAATTACACTGATTTGGCCAGGCACCAATTAGTGGTGCACTGGCCCTTTAAATCTTAGAGAGCTGGCGTGCGCGCGCCCTAGAGAGCAGAGCCGCGCGCGCCAGGACGTGACAGCCGGGGACTGGGACAGGTAAATGGATTGGGATGCGATCCGCGAGCGGGCGCGTCCCGCTATGCAAATCGCATCCCCGTCGGCAGTGTCAGTGCAGCCCTCCCGTTCAGTGGGTCTGACCGGGGCACTGCAGAGAGGAGAACGCCGCAAGCGCTCCGAGGAGGAGCAGGGACCCGGAGTGCTCGGCGTAACAACATGTCAGGGCTCCTGACCTCAGACATGATGTGAGAAGAAAGTGAAACATTTCAGACACTACAACTAACCATAGAGAAGACAGAGAGCTCCCCCTGTTGGCAACTATTCTCCTCTGAGCTTCTTCCACTCTTGACGACTTTTTAAGGTGTGCCTGCATGGCGTAAGTATAGGAGTTGCAGAGGTAGCAGTTGCACCAAGGCCCTGGTGCCTAAGAAGGCCCCAAAGCACATCTTCCCTATAAGAGACCAGTATTATAATTGGCACATGGGGCCCTATTACAGATTTTGCATCAGGGCTCAGAAGCTACAAGTTACTCCTCTGTGTGCCTTTCACTTTTGGCACAGGCATCCTGTACTCTTTTGGGTAGTAATACTAAATCAGAGAGTTGTAAAATATATTACTTTTCTGTTGTCCCTAGGCTGCCTAATGAAATAACAAACACTTTAACTCACCTTCCTCGTGGCTCCGGGATCAGGCTGCCCCATCTCTGGTCGGTCTTGACTTACAGTCTGCCTCTCCGGAGTTGTAGACAATTACTGGCGCAGCGGTGTCTTGCCTTGGCCAGTGATTGAGGAGCACATTGTCAATTCCCCCAGCTATAGACACTACGCTCTGCAGCCCGGAGAAAGCAGAGTTAACGGTGCAGACAGGGTGCCCTGGAAAGCAGAGGAAGGTATGTTCAAGTATTTGTTTTTTTATTAGGCAGGCTGGGGACAATAGGAAAATATGACATTTTACTGGACAACTCCTAACTAAAAAGTTTGACAACAGGAAAAAAGAAGCATTTTTCGCTATTAAGTTTCTTTAATTCACCTGTACTATTGATCTATGAAAAAATTCTAGACCTTTAATTTGTTACATCTAGAACCAGTTCATTGGAGGTAGAGTTGGATCGGACTGATGACAGACTGAGGCTAGGATTCCACTTGGTTTTTTTTTCTGGCAGTTTTTGGAAAACTGCCACTGAAGTTTTTGAGCCAAAGTCAGAAGTAGATCCATAAGGGAAGAGAAGTGTAAGTCCTTCCTTTATATGTCCTATTCCTATTTGAATACACCTCTGGCTTTGGCTCAAAAACTGCAGTGGCAGTTTTCCAAAAACTGCCAGAAAAAAAAACAAGTGGAATCCTAGCCTGATACAGTTCACCCTGAAATATAGTCTCCAAGGTTTTGGAATCAAACTGCATTTAAACCATTTATGATCCCTGTTTGTCAAACTATTGACTTGCTATCCTTGAAGAAATCCCCAACTTGTGCCCAGGAGTTACCCCTTACAATGAAAGAATGCCCAGTAACATACATTTATAACATATTCTTTCTACCTGTTCATCCGAAATATAACTGTATCTTGGAAAGTTGTGTCATAACTTGGTGAGAAGCTGTATCAATGGCTACCTACGATAGCTGTCACAAGCTTACCTACATACACATATAACGTTTGTACACAATTTTGTGAGACAAATTCATTACACATTGCAGTGGATTAAAGAAAACCATTGTCCCTGGCAACCAACCATATTCCAATTTCCATTCCAACTTTAAAATTTAAGTAGAATTCTGATTGGTTGCTATTGCTTTACTTTTCCATTGCCCAGGTTTTCAATCTCTCTTTAATGCTAAGTTTCCACTTGTTCTTTTTCTGGCTATTTTTGAAAAACGGCAGCTGCAGTTTTTGAGCCAAAGTCAGAAGTGGATCCATAAGGGAGGAGAAGTATAAGTTCTTCCTTTATATTTCCCATTCCTTTTGAATACACTTCTGGTTTTGGCTCAAAAACTGTAGTGGCAGTTTTCCTCAAAAAATGGCAGAAAAAAAAACAAGTGGAAACTTAGCCTTAGTGACCATAAATTGGCAGAGATTGTCGGTTGACTTGACTATTACTGTGTCTATATTAATATGAATAGAAGCAAATATGGACAAGACCATCACAATGGAATGATGTTAAATGATGGACATAGACATAAAATGATTGTATTCGAACTTATGCTCTGCTCCACCCAGAAATCTGATCCCGTGTGATGAGAGAGGAGACATTTTCTGCGCGAGCAAAAACAGCACCCAAAATGGTTATTTTGTTTTCTTTCCCACCAATATACACATAATATAAACATATGAACAATCATCCTATTTGCAGACAAACTCTTCTACATAAAAGGAAGTACAGTGGTCCCTCAACATACGATGGTAATCCGTTCCAAATGGACCATCGTTTGTTGAAACCATCGTATGTTGAGGGATCCGTGCAATGTAAAGTATAGGACAGTGGTCTACAACCTGCGGACCTCCAGATGTTGCAAAACTACAACACCCGGCATGCTGGGAGTTGTAGTTTTGCAACATCGGGAGGTCCGCAGGTTGAAGACCACTGTCCTATACTTTACATTGCACGGATCCCTCATGTCGCCTTCCATCGCTGTTGCCGTGTCCCCGTGGTGTCCCCGATGCTCTGGCAAGGCCTCTGCTTCCCCGGCATCCTCGCTCTCCGTCGCCGCCATTACGTCGCTACGCACACCGCTCCTATTGGATGACGGGACGGCGTGCGCAGCGATGTGATGACGACGATGGAGAGCGCCGACGATGCAGGGGATCCTGAAGAGGACGCGCCAGAGCCCCGAGGACAGGTAAGAGACCATCACCCGAGCACACGGGGCACCGTAAACAGCTATCCGGCAGCAGCTGAAGCAGTCTGCGCTGCCAGATAGCCGTTTACAAAAGCTTCGTATGTTGATGCTGCCTTCAACATGCAATGGCCTTTGAGAGGCCATCGTATGTTGAAATGATCGTATGTCAGGGCCATCGTAGGTCGGGGGGTCGCTGCATTATAGTAGTGACACAGGGGACAGTATGATTGTAGCCATATTCACATAAGTAGTATTATAGCAGTTATATTACTGTATATAGTAGGCAGTATGTAGCATGAACTATAATTCTCCTTTATAAGAATGGGGCTTGCTTCATTAAGAAGCCAGAGACTACAGGGAAGATATTCCACGTTTTATCCATTGTCACTACCAAAGATGATTGAATACCTTGAAATGGCAGACCACAGTAAATTTTTGTAATAACACAAAGTTAAATATCAAATTGTTCTACAGATTTGAGATTGTAATTCTAGAAATGTGTATAACTTCATTTTATGAGTGTGCCAGTCATCTCGGAATGTAAAGAACTTTCTCGCTTGTCTTCAGGTTATTTAAAAGTGTTTTATGACCGGCGCTTCCTCTGACATGATTTGCAGGAGATGCCTAAGGAAGTAACTTGAGCCATTGAGGTGTCTACCCTCCCTTTAGGATGAGATCTATATGTATATATATCATGTTTAGTCAGGGCCAGAATGAATGAGTAATGACTATTGTTCCATCCCATAGGAGAAATAAAGTTTCAATGCCACAATTAGCTTTTATTTTAGCTATGGGACATGTACCAAAAAGTGGGAATCAAAGCAAAGGTCACCAAAGGTAAGATTAAAGTTGTGTTTTGGGGAAATTCAGATACAACCATTGTCTAATGTGCTTCTAGCATTAGAAATACTAACTTTATTAGGGGGGGGGGCAATCTGATCACAGGGAGTGGGACAGAAATCAAATTCTCAAGAGATGCCATGTAAACCCATCAGCAACCTGTACTCTACCAGCATGAGATACATTGCAGATGGAAAAAAACACAATAAAAATCAAGCATGAAGCTTTGTGAACCCATAAAGGGGTGACACCTCAAAATACAGATTGTTCTAGGCATCATAAAAATTTTTAGGCTGTCAATTAACAATCTCATCAATGTATTTAATTATGAAATCATTTACTTCAGAGCATCGTATATATGGTAAGGGGGATAAACTGCACACAAGATAAGACATAAAAGTACACTAAATAAATGAATGAATGAAATGACATAAGTACTATGAATGAAATAATTGGCAGCCAGGTACAGAAGGAGAGAAAACCCTGTCTTCAAGTGGTTACAAGGTGAGGATAGGGGAGACAGTAGGTGACTGAAGCAGCCGTTCATATAGTAGGAAAGAAGACATCGGGTTGCACCAGTGGCAGGTCAAACTTCTTTATTAACAGTTACAGTCTATTCATACTCGGTGCAGTGGTAGGGAGGTACGGTCGGCAGTACATTATATTACATATTCACCCACAGCTGACAAGTTGGAGCTATTTAACTCTTTTCAACCACAGCCAGAGCAAAAGTGCCAGCCCTAGCTTTCTCAGCCAAATATGCTGTTCACATAGTGGTGCAGTGCAGAAGTGTTGTTGTAGGTTGTGGACTTTTATGAAGTTTCAGGATTTAAGGTTGCTTTTGAATGTTTTCATTAGTGATTAGAGATTTGTCTGGAGAGGTTTCGCACAAATCCAGAGCACTTGGCCTATGGACTTTAAATAGAGGTGGTGATGCATAGCATTAACACGTACCTCTGTGGGTCATACAGCAAATGCTGTATGTCTTCTGGCTAGTGACTATTTGACCCAATGAATTTAAAGGGCAAAGACATCTGGGACCCCTGTGATCTCCATGCAGCACCGGCATTCTATGCAGGGCTGCGTCTCCAGGCTCGAAAGCTCTTTCTTTCCGGGACTGGAGACGTGACGTCACACCACGCCCCATCATGAAATCATGCCACGCCCCCTCAATTCATGTCTCAGTATCCCCCCTTTGGATAGGGGATAAGATGTCTTTGCCCAGATAACCCCTTTAAGGAGCTGAATGTTGATGCACAATATCAACATGCAACTTCTTTTTGGCTAGAGACAGTAAGCAGCAAGATAGCGGCATGTGCCGCTTCCTTGGTGCACCGAAAAGTGGCATGTAGTGCAGTTCCACAGCCCCGCCCATCTTGGTGTACCGGGATTCAGCACATGCGCAGTAGTACCTAAAACAGAGCAAGGAGGCAGAGGGAGAATATGCTTATTTATGAGCCGAGTGGAGCATTGAACCAGCAGTGGCAACATCAGTATGCCTTCGGAACCCCACCCATGCCCCAAGCTACTAATTTACATAAACTGAAAAAGAAGAATAATGTTGCAACAAAGTGACAGTAGGTATCATTTTAATCAGTGTCACCCTCACTACAAGCCTGCTGTCACGATGCCGGCTGGCAGGTAGTGGATCCTCTGTGCCAGAGAGGGATTGGCGAGGACCGCGCTAGTGGACCGGTTCTAAGTCACTACTGGTTTTCACCAGAGCCCGCCGCAAAGCGGGATGGTCTTGCTGCGGCGGTAGTGACCAGGTCGTATCCACTAGCAACGGCTCACCTCTCTGACTGCTGATGATAGGCGAGGTACAAGGGAGTAGACAGAAGCAAGGTCGGACGTAGCAGAAGGTCGGGGGCAGGCGGCAAGGTTCGTAGTCAGGGTGGATAGCAAAAGTTCTGGTACACAGGCTTTAGACACACAAAACGCTTTCACTAGGCACAAGGGCAACAAGATCCGGCAAGGGAGTGCATGGGAGGAGGTCAGATATAGTCAGGGACCAGGTGGAAGCCAATTAAGCTAATTGGGCCAGGCACCAATCATTGGTGCACTGGCCCTTTAAGTCTCAGGGAGCTGGCGCGCGCGCGCCCTAGAGAGCGGAGCCGCGCGCGCCAGCACATGACAGCAGGGGACGGGAACGGGTAAGTGACCTGGGATGCGATTCGCGAGCGGGCGCGTCCCGCTGTGCGAATCGCATCCCCAACGGCCATGACAGTGCAGCGCTCCCGGTCAGCGGGACTGACCGGGGAGCTGCAGGGAGAAAGACGCCGTGAGCGCTCCGGGGAGGAGCGGGGACCCGGAGCGCTAGGCGTAACAGTACCCCCCCCCTTAGGTCTCCCCTTTTTTTTGTCCGGTGACTGCCTCCCCTGGGATGAGGACACCGGGAAGGAATGGATGGTTTCCTCAATGGCAGGCAGTACAGCAGGAGTGGGAATGGGGAGGGAGGGCAGAGGGCGAGGCCTGGCACGGGGCAGTGTGACACCAGGACGAGGGCCATGAGGAGGCACCGAGGCTTGCCTGAGTGGACTGGGAGGGGGGGAGAGGCATTTTCTGTGGCAGGCAGAGTCCCTAACGACCTTAGGGGGACCGGATACAGGAGGAACCACAGGGTCACGGCAGGGAGTACTGGGAACCGGTTTAAGGCAGTCCTTGGAACAAGAGGGACCCCAACTCTTGATCTGCCCAGTGGACCAGTCCAGGGTTGGGGAATGGTGTAGAAGCCAGGGTAGTCCAAGGAGAATTTCGGAAGTGCAATTGGGAAGGACCAAAAATTCAATTTTCTCGTGATGAGGTCCGATGCACATTAGGAGGGGCTCCGTGCGGTAACGCACGGTGCAATCCAACCTGGCTCCGTTGACCGCGGAAATGTGGAGTGGCTTGACAAGACGGGTCACCGGAATGCGGAATTTATTCACCAAGGACTCCCGAATAAAATTCCCAGAGGCACCAGAGTCCAGGCAGGCCACGGCTGAGAGGGAAGAGCTGGCTGAAGTAGAAATCCGTACAGGCACCGTGAGACGTGGAGAAGCCGACTTAGCATCAAGAGACGCCACACCCACGAGAGCTGGGTGCGAGCGTGCGTTTCCCAGACGTGGAGGACGGATAGGGCAATCCACCAAAAAATGTTCGGTACTGGCACAGTACAGACAAAGATTCTCTTCCTTACGGCGATTCCTCTCTTCCAGGGTCAGGCGAGACCGATCCACTTGCATGGCTTCCTCGGCGGGAGGCCTAGGCACAGATTGCAGTGGAGACTGTGGGAGAGGTGTCCAGAGATCTAAGTCTTTTTCCTGGCGGAGCTCTTGATGTCTCTCAAAAAAACGCATGTCAATGCGAGTGGCTAGATGAATGAGTTCATGCAGGTTAGCAGGAGTTTCTCGTGCGGCCAGAACATCTTTAATGTTGCTGGATAGGCCTTTTTTAAAGGTCGCGCAGAGGGCCTCATTATTCCAGGATAGTTCAGAAGCAAGAGTACGGAATTGTATGGCGTACTCGCCAACGGAAGAATTACCCTGGACCAGGTTCAGCAGGGCAGTCTCAGCAGAAGAGGCTCGGGCAGGTTCCTCAAAGACACTTCGAATTTCCGAGAAGAAGGAGTGTACAGAGGCAGTAACGGGGTCATTGCGGTCCCAGAGCGGTGTGGCCCATGACAGGGCTTTTCCAGACAGAAGGCTGACTACGAAAGCCACCTTAGACCTTTCAGTAGGAAACTGGTCCGACATCATCTCCATGTGCAGGGAACATTGCGAAAGAAAGCCACGGCAAAACTTAGAGTCCCCATTAAATTTGTCCGGCAAGGACAGGCGGAGGCTAGGAGTGGCCACTCGCTGCGGAAGGGGTGCAGGAGCTGGCGGAGGAGATGATTGCTGCTGAAGTTGCGACTGAAGTTGGTGCACAATGGTGGACATTTCCGACAGCTGGTGGGTTAGATGGGCGATCTGTCGGGATTGCTGGGCGACCACCGTGGTGATATCAGAGATATAAGGCAGAGGGACCTCAGCGGGATCCATGGCCGGATCTACTGTCACGATGCTGGCTGGCAGGTAGTGGATCCTCTGTGCCAGAGAGGGATTGGCGAGGACCGCGCTAGTGGACCGGTTCTAAGTCACTACTGGTTTTCACCAGAGCCCGCCGCAAAGCGGGATGGTCTTGCTGCGGCGGTAGTGACCAGGTCGTATCCACTAGCAACGGCTCACCTCTCTGACTGCTGATGATAGGCGAGGTACAAGGGAGTAGACAGAAGCAAGGTCGGACGTAGCAGAAGGTCGGGGGCAGGCGGCAAGGTTCGTAGTCAGGGTGGATAGCAAAAGTTCTGGTACACAGGCTTTAGACACACAAAACGCTTTCACTAGGCACAAGGGCAACAAGATCCGGCAAGGGAGTGCATGGGAGGAGGTCAGATATAGTCAGGGACCAGGTGGAAGCCAATTAAGCTAATTGGGCCAGGCACCAATCATTGGTGCACTGGCCCTTTAAGTCTCAGGGAGCTGGCGCGCACGCGCCCTAGAGAGCGGAGCCGCGCGCGCCAGCACATGACAGCAGGGGACGGGAACGGGTAAGTGACCTGGGATGCGATTCGCGAGCGGGCGCGTCCCGCTGTGCGAATCGCATCCCCAACGGCCATGACAGTGCAGCGCTCCCGGTCAGCGGGACTGACCGGGGAGCTGCAGGGAGAAAGACGCCGTGAGCGCTCCGGGGAGGAGCGGGGACCCGGAGCGCTAGGCGTAACACCTGCACAATAGGTTAGTGCGAGTGACACTGATGACAGTTTTACTTTCAATCTCAGCTTTATCAGACCAGAGATCCTTGTTTCTCACAGTTGGGAGACCTTTAGGTGTTTTTGTTTTGTTTTGTTTTTTGTTTTTTTTGGCTTCTTTCTGGCCACTCTGGCATAAAGCCAAGATTGGCAGAGTGCTGCAGTGATGGTGGACCTGGAAGTTTCTCCCATCTGCACACAAGATCACTGGAACTCAGCCAGAGTGACCTTTGGGTTTTTGCTCATCTTTCTTACTAACAGCCAGCTCTAGGTAGAGTTCTGGTTGTTCTAAACTACTTTCATTTTATAATTATATATATATATATATGCCCCAACATCATCCTGTCTCTGAGCTCTACAGGCGGTTCTGTTCCTCCTCATGGCTTAATTTTTGCTCCAATATGCATTGTCAGCTGTGACCTGTGAGACCTTATATAGTCAGGGCTGTCTTTCCTAATCATTGTCCAATCATCTAAATTTACCACAGGTGATTCCAATCAAGGTGTAGAAACATCTCAGAGATGATAAAAAGAAATGGGAGGAGCCAGAGCTAAATTTCATATGTCAAAGGGTCTGAATACTCATGTCCATGTAAAATGTTAGTATTTTCTTTAAATACATTTGCAAACATTTCTAAAATGCTAAATTTTCACATTTGTATTATGGGAGTGCAGAATGATGGGGAAAAAATATTTTTTTTATTTTAGCACAAGGTTGCAACACAACAAAATAAAAATATAAAAGGTCTGAAAACTTTCTTAATGAATTGTAGTTGTCATGGCGCTGTTAAAGTTATTAATGTGAACATAGCCTTATGCAGTACTCACAATATTGCTATACAGTGCACACATACAATGAACACTGTCGGGCCCAAGGCCTGATTATGGAAACATACATGTGTTTTATAAGACATGGGTGAGGGGTCATTCAGATGGTGTATCTTTGTTTTTTGTGTATTGCATTTTATTGCGGGGTCTGGCTGTTTGTTTCTCCTTTGAAGTCATGCACTCTGGTCTCATCATATAATCAAAGAGATAAGGGGTCAGGAAGAGAGATGCCCCACCTGGTGGGATCAGAGGGGAGGGGGGGGGGGGAATGGAGTTTCCCTCCAAAGAAGCAGATAAGACTTTAAATGCTGGACTCAACTGTTGTTCAAGGCTGTGGCACAAGCTGACAAGACCATCCTAAGAACAGCTGGAACTCACTCTCATGGACTGCTATATCATCATGCTGTAAGAACTTCATCTTTTGTTTTCTGAACTTGCCTTGCTAAACTCTTTTATATATTTTTGTACCTGTATTTTTATATAGTCAGCACTGTGATACCTTTTATCAGATTAAATGTTTAATTAATCAGCTCTGGTCTTTGATCTCTACATATATGAGCTCACCTTTCTGAAGGCAGCTCCGGTGGAAACATGTTTATCTAAGGGTTAATATGGTGACTTGCTGGGACTAGTAGTGGCTAGCCAGAGGTCTGGTGGCTTTAACCCTTGCACCATCACACTCTCTCTAATGTCTTGGCTGGACCGATAGGGTGTGATCGTGACAAACACATATGTAGATATAACAGACATTATTACCGCAGGCAATAATTCACTCAAAAACCTTGATTATGAAGTTTCCTATAGAAAGCCTGCCCTTTTTAACACAACTCTTCATATTTTCAGCCTATTTTTAATAGCCAGGCTCTTTTATGTGTTTTACAAGAATGACTCAGAAAGATAAAATGTGCTTGTTAGAACATCTACCTGTCTGCAGCCACAGACCCAGTGCCTGGGAACATAATAGAGAGATACATTATCACTAAAGTGTCTGACTGGCAACACAAGCATTAAAAATTGTGTGCTGTCGTTTTAGATCTGCAGACATTTTGCATTCACGTTTTGTGACTTTCATGTGTCATGTTTGCTCCACTTAGCAGGGAAAACAAGTTATTTGTGCCACAATGCAACAAGCGATAACTCCCTCACACATTATCTCTGTGTAGAATCGGGGGTGACGGGCGCAGGTCTCTGTCAGACGCTGATGGTGATGCATGAAGCACAAGCTTTTACCAATCCCAGTATGGAGACACAAATTATATGCATAGGGGGGAGGCAGACGGGCCTAGCACTCTCTAAAAGCTTCATTTTGGGCAGCAAATGCTCCGGCAGGGCAGAATAAAAAGACAGAGAGGTCACCTTGTGGCTAGAGGTGCCAAGCTCTCTGCGATACATGCAAGAGGAAAAAATATTAGTTAGCGCCTCGTACCTTGTAATTATGTTTTATTCCAACCATATAGAACTCACAAAAAGTGTTTGGATTGCTGACAAAATAAATTAACCCCCTACTGTACAAAAGGAAATATTTACAGCAAATGGTTTATAATTGTAATAAGTTTAATCGTAATGTGTAAGGTTATCATAGGGTTAACATTCTTGACTGTGAATTGTGGGGACTCTTCTATTCTACCCTACTCGATGATTTATTATTTTATTGACACTGCATCACAACATGAAGGGAACACTTACATCACACACTGGATCTAGTTGAACGATTGATTCAAGATGAATATCTTTACTGATATACAGTATTGTGTATTTTGTTGAAAGCAAAATGATTTATCAACCTTCAATGAATACCAAAATCATCAACCAATGGTGGGCTGGACTTTAAATTACACTGAAAGCTAGGGTAAAAAATTAAAACCACAGTTTGTTGAATTGTATCATGGCTATCAAGAGTCTTGCGACTTTTGATATATTAAGCACACAATAGACCGGCCTAACCCTCTGTATGTTGGTCTATATTGATGCGGGACATAGACAACTTTGATAAATCTCCCCCAATGTTCCAGAGGTTCTCAATTGGATTTGGGCTTGGTGAACATGAGGTCCAGTCAGTGGCATCAATGACTTTGTCTTCTAGGATCTGCTAACACACTCTGCCCACATGAAGGCGGCGTAATCCTACACCAGGGGGAACCCAGAGCAAACTGCACCAGCATAGGGCTTGACAATGGTTTTGAGAATTTCATCCCAGTACCTAACAGGAGTGAGGATGCTACTGGCAGTCAGGGCTGGCGTTAGGGGTGTGTGAGCTGTGTGGCCGCACAGGGTGCCATAGCAACCAGGGCGCCGGGCGGCCGACACAGCTCGCACCAGGTATATGTAATTTGTACTGCCTGACGCCCGGGACATGCAGTTCCGGGCACCGGGCAGGTAACTTCTTCAGACATTTAGCCCTACTTCGGGCAAGCGGCGATAAATGCCGGTGTAATGAAGAAAACTGTGCCCTGAAGAGGAATGTGACCAGGGACACAGTTTTCTGCTTTGCAGGCCACTCCCTCTCCTTCCATTCCCACTACCCTCCCTCAATTGTGTTCCTATGCGGAGAGTCACATTCCGGTTCAGGGCACAGTTTTCTTCATTACATCAGAAGGCTTCACTTACCCAGCCCTCCTCCGCGTCTCCGGTTGGCTGGCCGGCCCGAGTCTGAAGAGAGACGTTGCGCAGACCCGCACAGGAGGACGTCAGGCCGACACCGGAGAGAAGCGCAGCACAGGACATGTAAGGTTGTCTATGTGTGCGTGTGCATGTCTGTGTGTGTGTGTGTGTGTGTGTGTGTGAGTGAGTCGGGGGGGGGGGGGGGGTGAAACGACAATGCTACCAAATATTACTGCTACTTGCTACCTGCTACTACCTAATGTGGGGAACCTGCTACTACCTAATGTGGGGACCTGCTACTGCCTAATTTGGGGAACCTGCTTCTACCTAATGTAGGGGACCTGCCTCTACCTAATGTGGGGAACCTGCTACTACCTAATGTGGGGAACCTGCTTCTACCTAATGTGGGGAACCTGCTACTACCTAATGTGGGGAACCTGTTTCTACCTACTGTAGGGGACCTGCCTCTACCTAATGTGGGGAACCTGCTACTACCTAATGTGGGGAACCTGCTACAACCTAATGTGGGGAACCTGCTTCTACCTAATGTGGGGAACCTGCTACTACCTAATGTGGGGAAACTGCTTCTACCTAATGTGGGGAACCTGCTACTACCTAATGTGGGAAACTATACTGCACCTAATGTGGGGGAATAGTACTGACCCTAATGTGGGGGAACTGTACTACCCCTAATGTGGGGGCACTGTACTGCCCCTGATGTGGGGGAACTGTACTGCCCCTAATGTGGGGGAACTGTACTGCGTACCTAATGTGGGGGAACTGTACTGCCCCTAATGTGGGGGAACTGTACTGCTCCTAATGTGGGAGAACTGCACTGCTTACCTAATGTGGGGGAACTGTACTGCCCTTAATGTGGGGGAACTGTACTGCGTACCTAATGTGGGGGAGATATATTGCACCTAATGTGGGGAGCTATACTGCACCTAATGTGGAGAACTATACTGCATCTAATGTGGGGAACTATACTGCCAACCTAATGTGGGGAGCTATACTGCACCTAATGTGGAGAGCTATACTGCACCTAATGTGGGGGAGCTATACTGCACCTAATGTGGGGGAACTATACTGCACCTAATGTGGGGAACTATACTGCACCTAATGTGGGGAGCTATACTGCACCTAATGTGGGGGAACTATACTGCACCTAATGTGGGGGAACTATACTGCACCTAATGTGGGGGAACTATACTGCACCTAATGTAGGGAACTATACTGCACCTAATGTGGGGGAACTGTACTGCCTCTGATTAAGGGGGCAGGAGACTGGTGAAGGGGGCAGGGGAATGATTAAATATATAAAAAAATTGTTTCAAAGATTTTTTTTTCCTTTTTGTGTATGTTTATGGGGTAATGGGGGGTGGGGGGGCGCCAACAAGGTTAGCTCGCACAGGGCGCCTGAGCACCTAAGGCCGGCCCTGCTAGCAGTCACAAATAGATTTAGGCGACCCGCCAAGCATATGCCTCCTCAGAATAGTTTTGATCCCATGCTTAACGGGCCATGCTGGATGATGATACAGACAGCATAACATTCAAATCCCTGAAAAACAAGTGGGTTCAGCTGTAATGGTTTGAATCGGGTGCCACCAAGTGTGTCAAGTTGTATACCAAATGGGAAAAACATGAAAATGTAGACACACTAAAAAATGGTGCACACCAAAAAATACCCAAAGTAGATATTACAAAGACTTTATTAGAAATACATAGGCTAGATACACATTTAAAAGCGCTAAAATGGATCCACATGGACTTGAAACACAGACAGGGGAGTCCTTTAGAGCCCTCCCAGGGTACCTGACCTCTTGATATCAGAAAAACCAGGGTACCTGACCTCTTGATATCAGAAAAACCAGACTGAAATCACAATATATAAACAGAATTAATACATATGCATATGGCCAAAAGAGTGCATCAATTTAAATGGATCAGTTAAATACTATAATATCCCATACATGATGTAACTTAATAAACTTAATCCATAGCAAAGAAGCAGTATATACAAAACCCCCCACTATAATAAAAGGAGGACCAGATCAGAAAGCATAGATACAGTGGGGGAAAAAAATATTTAGTCAGTCACCAATTGTGCAAGTTCTCCCACTTAAGATGAGAGAGGCCTGTAATTTTCATCATAGGTATACCTCAACTATGAGAGACATAATGAGAAAAAAAAATCCATCAAATCACATTGGCGGATTTTTTAAGAATTAATTTGCAGATCATGGGGGAAAATAAGTATTTAGGTCAATAACAAAAGTTCATCTCAATACTTTGCTATATACCCGTTGTTGGCAATGACAGAGGTCAAACATTTTCTGTAAGTCTTTACATGGTTTTCACACACTGTTTCTGGTATTTTGACCCATTCCTCAATGTAAATCTCCTCTAGAGCAGTGATCTTTTGGGGCTGTCGCTGGGCAACGTGGTCTTTAAACTCCCTCCTAAGGTTTGGGGTTGAGATCTGGAGATTGGCTAGGCCACTCCAGGACCTTAAAATGCTTCTCATGAAGCCACTCCTTTGTTGCCCCTGCAGTGTGTTTGGGATCATTGTCATGCTGAAATACCCAGCCACGTTTCAATGCCCTTGCTGATGGAAGGAGGTTATCACACAAACTTTCATGATACATGGCCCCATTCATTCTTTCCTTTACATGGATCAGTCGTCACGGTCCCTGACAGCCCGAAAGCATAATGTTTCCACCCCCATGCTTCACAGTAGGTATGGTGTTCTAAGGCAACTCAGCCTTCTTTCGCCACCAAACACGGCGAGTTTAGTTTTTACCGAAAAGTTCTACTTTGGTTTAATCTGACCATATGACATTCTCCCAATACTCTTCTGGATCATCCAAATGCTCTCTAGCAAACTTCAGATGGGCCCGGATAGGTACTGGCTTAAGCAGGGGGACACGTCTGGCACTGCATGATTTGAGTCCCTGGCGGCGTAGAGTGTTACTGATGGTAACCTTTGTTACTTTGCTCCCAGCTCTCTGTACGTCATTCTCTATGTCCCCCTGTGTGGTTCTGGGATTTTTGCTCACCGTTCTTGTGATCATTTTGACACCACAGGGTGAGATCTTGCATGGAGACCCAGATTGTGGGAGATTATCAGTGGTCTTGTATGTCTTCCATTTTCTAATCTCTAACATTTGATTTCTTCCCACCAAGCTGTTTACCTATTGCAGATTCAGTCTTCCCAGCCTGGTGCAGGTAGACAATTTTGTTTCTGGTGTCCTTCGACAGGTCTTTGGTCTGGGCCATAGTGGAGTTTGGAGTGTGACTGTTTGAGGTTGTGGACAGGCGTTTTTTATACTGATAAAAAGTTGCATACAGGTGCCATTAATACAGGTAACGAGTGGAGGACAGAGGAGACCCTTAAAGAAGAAGTTACAGGTCTGTGAGAGCCAGATATCTTGCTTGATGGTAGGTGACCAAATACTTAATTTTCCACCATAATTTGCAAATAAATTCTTTAAAAATCAGTGGGATTCTATGTTTTTTTTCTCATTGTCTCTCATAGTTGAGGTATACCTATGATGAAAATTTTAAGTGGGAGAACTTGCACAATTGGTGGCTGACTAATTACTTTTTTCCCCACTGTATATACAAATACTGGGCAGGCGCCCCCCTAAATCCCACACATTCTGCCCCCTGTGGGCAACTTCCTCAGGGGTGCTGTGGAATACAAACAATCAATTCAATATATATATCCCTCATCTAGCCAATTAACAGTACCTTAGGACATGCAGGTGTGCAGGATCATGATCCTCTATATTCCATACAAAGTATAAAAACAATTAAAAACAAAGATGGCTGCCACAATCACATGACATTCCCTCCAGTAAATGCTTTCAGGTCCTGGGAGGACCCCATATCTGTACTATAGCTCCACACAGATCCACAACATCCAGGTTCACCCACTCTCGGTCACATGGTATTTTAGTGTCACATGATACCTCATGTAACGGGTTACGGCAGGTGGTGGATCCTCTGGGCCTGTGTGGATGATGACGTGAGCCATGCCAGGGAGGGGAGTCTAAGGTGCCGCTGGTTTTCACCAGAGCCCGCCACAAAGCAGGATGGTTTTGCTGCGGCAGGCAGCACCCAGGTCGCTACCCTGGCACTACTCATCCACACAGCTTGCTGGGATGTCGCGTGGCACAAAAGGAAACTGGCAAGACGTGTCAAGGTAGCAGAAGGTCAGGGCAGGTGGCACAAGTGCAGGGTCAGGTAACGGAACAAGGATCAGGAACACAGAAACACAGTATGCTTTCTCTAGGGCACAAAGGCAACAAAGATCCAGCAGGGATACAAGGGAGGAGCAAGTACCTATAACAAGAGCACAGGTGAATACACTTAATTAAATGAGTACTGGCCCTTTAAATGTAAGAGCTCCGGCACACATGCACCCTAGGAGGCAGAGGCACACGCGCCGGGGCTGTGGGAACAGAAAGACCAGGGAGGTGAGTGGCAGGCTGGGATTCGCATGCGGGCACGTCCCGCGATGCGACTCCCAGCCCCGCTGGCAGCGGGGACATGACAAGAGAGTGCTCTCGGCCAGCGTGTCTGGCCAGAGCGCAGATGTTACACCCCATACACAAGCCTGCACAGTGAATACATAGTTTCAGTGCTAAAAAAACAAACCATTAATCCCATCCAGTACATATTATGGTAACTGGATGACTCATGACTAATGCAGCAATGACATCCCAGCAAATAAAGATGCATTCACACTTAGTATAATAAACCATTAAAGGACAACTGCAGCCATAACAACTTATCCTCTGTGCGAGCAGCTAATACGCATAGCGTTGACCTCACTGAGGTTGATGGTACGCCCCCTCCCCATACAGCTCTACAGTGGTAGGACCCCCACGATCAGACACTTATCCCCTATCCTGTAGATAGGGAATAAGTTGTTATGACTGCATATTTCCTTTAATCGTATATACATTTTATCACAATGAATCTTTAAAAAGTACCTGTCACCAAATAAACTGTTCTCAACTACTTCAGGCTATGTTCCCTAACTACTCCTAACACCCCTCCCACCCTTAAAAACCGTTTCAGAGCTTTAAAAAAGCTGTGTATCTTACCGTTCTTCTTGCTCGCATAGTGCAATTTTCCAGCAGAACAAAGTAGGCGTTTCCCAGCAGGCATGACATCACTGAATCCTGCTGGGGGACCACTTCTGTCCTTACATGGTTGCAGTGCTGTGATGAAGAGAAGACCTTAGGCTCTGTGCATGTTTCAGTCTGTGTTGCTATCTGTGAGGCCCCCACTCCCGAAAACAAACATTAATAAATAATAAAATAAATACAAAGACATATTTTGGTGTAAAAGGCCACGGACGTTTTATTGAGGGAATAAATTGTGATAGCCTGGGGGGTGTAGGGTTTGGGGAGTGTAGCTGTGCGGTAATCAAAGGGTGCTTGTTAACCCTTGCTATTCGTGACGCCAGGGTGAGGGCTCCTCTATAAAGCTTTTCCTACCGCCGCCCTTCCCAGGAACGATAGGGAGGTAGATGATAATAGGTTTGAGGTAGATAATAATAATGGATTGTCCACAACCAGTGAGCTTTTGTAAACCTCGTTAACTTTTACTGAAGATTTTCTGTACTCTTCAATAACATAACAGTCTCTTAGAGATTGACAATGGTTGGGACTTTAGCATTAAGAGTCTTTTAAGATGTTGCGCTGTTCCACTGGATTTAGGGGAATTAGTTGCGGTCCAGTAGTCTCGCTAGGAATTAGAGTAAAACTCATGATTTTTGGTTCTGCTGAGGCTGTAGGCTTTGAGGCCTAGCGTGTCTTTGAAAGTTGCGTAGCACACCGTCCTGTTAGTCCGGCATCCACGAGAGCAGCAACCCAAGAGAGCGATAATTGGACGCAGCTCCCTTATATGGGCAGGGCCTGGACTAACGCTAATTGGTCCATACGGATGTCAATCGCCATTACAGAGATTTGTGGGCAACATGTGACCCAAGGACCTCCTAAGGTCCTGCAACATACCATAGAGGTTACTAGCATGGTCACATGACCGAAGGTCCTGCGACGCTAAACAAGGCAAGTACTATACATTTCCATAAAATATAGATATTATTATTAAGATACAACTAGACTTAAGGAGAGGCGACTAGGGGCTGTCCCACCTGAGGAACCCTACCTGAACGTAGTTACTCTGACTTTGGGGACCTCTACACTAGGTACTGGATGCAATGCGGTACCGGGACACCACAAACTTAATAATAATTTATTGATAAATAAATAATCAATTAACCATAAACCAAAACCAATAATTATTAAAACTTCAACTAGTGTAACCGAGATAAAATCTCACCATATCTCCACTGAAAATTATCATCTGTCCGCCCAGACCAACCTGGGTGACACCCACTCATGCACTTATCTGTCCACCTGGATTGGGGGGGGGGGGGGGGGAGGCAGCTGTTTCTTCTTCGCCGGTCACTGTGAACTGGTCCAGCACCTCCAGATGACTCTGTCTTTATCACCTCTTCTTTTTCCCGCCGGTTTCATGGCAAACAGTCAACATCTGGATCCATCCTGCCCAGCAACAGCCGGCCCTGTAACAAAATCTCAACACCAACGTATGTACAGCCCCTTTTTTTTAAATTTTTTTATAACCCTTAACCCGTTCAGGATCCATGACGTAACGTTACGTCCCGACACCCTGGGTCTTAAGGACCCATGACGTACAGTTAAGTCATGGGCAGTTACGGTCCCCGCCGTGCGCCGGGCAGAGATCGGACCGGGATGCCTGCTGAAATCATTCAGCAGGCATCCCGTGCAAATGCCCAGGGGGGTCATCAGACCCCCCCATGTCGGCGATTGCGGCAAATCGCAAGTGAATTCACACTTGCGATTTGCGCGATTCCAGGTCATTATGGATCTATAGTGACCCGGTGACCCGGAATGTAAGGGGGATCGCTGGTGTCTAAGACACCCAGGATCCCCCTGAAGCGATAGGAGTGAGGTGGCACGGGTGCCACCCCTCCTATCCCTGCTATTGGTGGTCTAGATGCGACCACCAATAGCAGATCGAGGGCGGGGGGGGTTAACTTTCCTTTTTCCCCGTCCTGCCCTCCCACAATAGGCAGGGCAGGATGGGGAAACGATGGGGACCGGCGCCGAAGATCCATTTACCGATCCGGGCGGGCGACGGAGGCTGCGGGCGACGGAGATCGGCGGGCGGCGATGACGTGCGGCTGGATCCTACGGAAGCCGGTGTGTTGCCTAGCAACATCTGGTGGGTACAGTTTGAGACCATTATACAGTGGTCTCTAACTGTAGCCCTCCAGATGTTGCAAAACTACAACTCCCAGCATGCCCAGACAGCTGTTTGGACATGCTGGAATATGTAGTTTTGCAACAGCTGGAGGGCTACAGTTTGAGAACACTATATAGTGTAGCCCTCCAGATCTTGCAAAACTACAACTCCTAGCATGCCCAAACAACTGTTTGCTGTCAGGGCATGCTGGGAATTGTAGTTTTGCAACAGCTGGAGGACCACAGTTTGGAGATCACTTTGCAGTGTTCTCTAAAACTGTAGTCCTCCAGAAGTTGCAAAACTGCAAATCCCAGCATGTCCAAACAGCAATCAGCTGTCTCGGCATGCTGGGAGTTGTAGTTGCGTACCTCCAGCTATTGCATAACTACATCTCCCAGCATGCCCTTCGGCGATCAGTACATGCTGGGAGTTGTAGTTTTGCAACAGCTGGAGGCAGACTGGTTGGAAAATACTGAGTTAGGTAACAGAACCTAACTGAAGGTTTTCCAACCAGTGTGTCTCCAGCTGTTGCAAAAGTACAACTCCCAGCATGCACGGTCTGTCAGTACATGCTGGGAGTTGTAGTTTTGTAACAGCTGGAGGTTTGCCCCCCCCCCCCCCCCCATGTGAACATACAGGGTACATTTACACGGGCAGGTTTACAGTAAGTTTCCTGCTTTAAGTTTGGGCTGTGGCAAATTTTTCGCCACAGCTCAAACTACTAGCGAAAAACTCGCCGTAACACGTCAGTGCGAATGTACCCTAAAAACACTACACTAACACATAATAAAGAGTAAAACACTACATATACACCCCCTTACACTGCCCCCCCCCCCCCCAATCAAAATTAAAACCGTATTGTATGGCAGTGTTTCCACAACGGAGCCTCCAGCTGTTGCAAAACAACAACTCCCAGCATTTCCGGACAGCCACTGACTGTCTAGGCATGCTGGGAATTTAGCAACAGCTGGAGGCACCCTGTTTGGGAATCACTGGCGTAGAATACCCCTATGTCCACCCTATGCGATCTCTAATTTAGTCCTCAAATGCGCATGGAGCTCTCTCACTTTGGAGCCCTGTCGTATTTCAAGGAAACAGTTTAGGGCCACATATGGGGTATCTCCGGGAGAAATTGCACTACAAATTTTGGGAGGCTTTTTCTCCTTTTACCCCTTATGAAAAGGAAAAGCTGGGGCTACACCAGCTTGTTAGTGTAAAAAAATAAAACATTTACACTAACATGCTGATGTTGCCCTATACTTTTTATTTTCACAAGCGTTAAAAGGAAAAAAAGACCCCCAAAATTTGTAACGCAATTTCTCCTGAGTACAGAAATACCCCATATGTGGGCGTAAAATGCTCTGCCGGCGCACAACAAGGCCCATGAGTGAGAGCGCACTATGTACATTTGAGTCCTAAATTGGTGATTTGCACAGGGGTGGCTGATTTTACAGCAGTTCTGACATAACTACACCCCTCACATGATGTAATAAGGGGTACAGTGAGCATTTACGCCCCACAGGTGTCTGACAGATTTTTGTAACAGTGGTCCGTGAAAATGAAAAATTGTATTTTTCATTTGCACAGCCCACTGTTCCAAAGATCTGTCAAACGCCAGTGGGGTGTAAATACTCACTGCACCCCTTATTAAATTCTGTGAGGGGTGTAGTTTCCAAAATGGGGTCACATGTGGGGGGGTCCACTGTTCTGGCACCACGGGGGGGCTTTGTAAACGCACATGGCCCCTGACTTCCATTCACAACATTTTTTTTTCCAAAAGCTCAATGGCGCTCCTTCTCTTCTGAGCTTTGTAGTGCGCCAGCAGAGCACTTGACATCCACACATGGGGTATTTCCATACTTAAAAGAGATGGGGTTACAAATTTTGGGGGGTCTTTTCTGCTATTAACCCTTTCAAAAATGTGAAATTTGAGGGGAAGCACACACTTTAGTGAAAACATTTTTATTTTTTTTACATATGCAAAAGTCGTGAAACCCCTGTGGGGTATTATGGCTCACTTTATTCCTTGTAATGTTCCTCAAGGGATCTAGTTTCCAAAATGGTATGCCATGTGTTTTTTTTTTTGCTGTTCTGGCACCATAGGGGCTTCCTAAATGCGACATGCCCCCCGAGCAAAATTTGCTCTTAAAAAGCCAAATATGACTCCTTCTCCTCTGAGCATTGTAGTTCGCCCATAGTGCACTTCAGGTCAACTTATGGGGCACCTCCATACTCAGAAGAGATAGGGTTACAAATTTTTGGGGGTATTTTCTGCTATTAACCGTTGCAAAAATGTGAAATTTGGGGGAAACACACATTTTAGTTAAAAAATAATAATTTTTTTTTACATATGCAAAAGTTGTGAAACACCTGTGGGGTATTAAGGCTCACTTAATTCCTTGTTACGTTCCTCAAGGGGTCTAGTTTCCAAAATGGTATGCCATGTTTTTTTTTTTTTTTGCTGTTCTGGCACCATAGGGGCTTCCTAAATGCAACATGCCCCCCAAAAACCATTTCAGAAAAACGTTCTCTCCAAAATCCCCTTGTCGCTCCTTCGCTTCTGAGCCCTCTACTGCGCCCGCCGAACACTTTACATAGACATATGAGGTATGTGCTTACTCGAGAGAAATT
Source organism: Hyla sarda (assembly GCF_029499605.1). Classification (NCBI taxonomy): domain Eukaryota; kingdom Metazoa; phylum Chordata; class Amphibia; order Anura; family Hylidae; genus Hyla; species Hyla sarda. The sequence continues at coordinate 121,219,137 of NC_079194.1, read as the reverse complement.
GGGCTACAAACATAAGTATAAATTTTCTCCTTTTACCCCTTGTGAATTTTCTCCTTCACTTTGCTGCTATTCCTGTGAAATACCTAAAGGGTTAAAATGCTGACTGAATGTCATTATGAATACTTTAGGGGGTGCAGTTTTTATACTGGGGTCATTTGTGGGGTATTTCTAATATGAAGACCCTTCAAATCCACTTCAAACCTGAACTGGTCCCTGAAAAACATTGAGTTTGAAAATTTTGTGAAAAATTGGAAAATTGCTGCTGAACTTTGAAGCCCTCTGGTGTCTTCCAAAAGTAAAAACATGTCAACTTTATGATGCAAACATAAAGTAGACATATTGTATATGTGAATCAAATTTTTTTTATTTGAAATATCCATTTTCCTTACAAGCAGAGAGCTTCAAAGTTAGAAAAAAGCCAAATTTTCTAATTTTTCATAAAATTTTGGGATTTTTCACCAAGAAAGGATGCAAGTTACCACAAAAATTTACCACTATGTTAAAGTAGAATATGTCACGAAAAAACTTTCTCTGAATCAAAATGGAAGGTAAAAGCATCCCAGAGTTATTAATGCATAAAGTAACAGTGGTCAGATGTATAAAAAAATGGCCGGGTCCTACAGTGAAAATTGGCTGGGTCCTTAAAGGGTTAAATCTATATCATTCTATTTACCTCATCAAGACAACTTGAGAAAATTAAAAGAATGGGGGGGGGGGGGGGGCTCATCCCATGTTGCCCCTCCGTTACCCTCCAGAGCCCTATACATCTTCTGAGAATGTAATAATAAAAAGGTTTCCTTGCTCAGGACCATCCTCTGTAAGCCAGGGCATGAAATATGGTTGGCCTTTCACCTGAGAAGCTGCCTCATCCCTCCATTACTGGTAGTGATAAACATATTATGCACTGAGCTCCATCCTACTGAGACACATCATCATCTCCATCATCTGATTATACTATTCAATGTCTAAACACTTCATCTCCCATACTGCACCACAGCAGGAATACCCTTAGCTCAATCCCTGAATCAACATGGGTGTTATGGAAATATGAATTTTAAATGCAGGTCTGGATTATTCTGGGCTATGTTACATGATTTAATACATGTGCTAGTGTCAAGTATTTACAAGTTACTTCAGTTTTGCCATATTGTAGAACCTACTGATGGTGGTGGTGTGTGAGTAGGGGGTCTAATCGACTCCCAGACTGCCAGTTGGCAGTCTTATATACAATTATAAAAGATAGTTATAAGCCAGTAGTAATCCCTGTTAAGAGGCTCGGAGTGTCTTCCTGTGTGGCCAGGACATATTCAGTCCTTCCTTCCACCACTGAACCACACATCAAAGCTTACCTAACATATGTTCACTTCTGACAATCCTCCGGAATATCTTGTACATATAGCTGTCATTATCTCCAGTGGTTCATTCACAGGGAAAACCTTTGAATGTTACCTTTAATCTTTTCTGCCTCAAACTGTACTTCACGTGAATGGCTTCCTTGAAGAACAGACGTCCTAATTAAACATGGCCGTCTGCCAATCTCCAGATGACACAGTGCACACTGTACATACGCTGACATTCCTCAGCTGTAGACATACAAAATACTTAGAATAGTTTAAGTTCAGGGACAAAGATAAGAATGGGTTGCCATGACTTACAGGATCATGTTACATTCTCAAGCCCTACGAAGGCCCTAGTCCTCTATAAGAACTCCGCCAAATGTGCTGCAACTATAATGTTATTTGCATTACATTTTATGTCCTGTACTGATAAACATATGCATTATAGAGGGAAATACACCAGATTTTCTAAAGGATGGGGATGGGTGTGTTGAAAAGTTATTTGAATCTGCACTACCCCCCCCCCCCCCCAATCCTATAGCTTGTACTTCAGCTGGCTGACCAGAGAATGTGACTACTGGTTATTGGGGAAATAGGTTCCTAGTCTCCTCTAATGTAAATATGTTTTGGACCCACTCCTGGTATAGGCTGTTTCACACTATATGTGGATACCTCTGCCTTATAGCAGTGACATATGCCACTTAGAGAATCCCATATAAAAAAAAAATGTATACCTTGCGGTTGCTTTTATCCAGGATCCTGCTGTATGGAATAGCCCAAAGCACTATTTCACCCAGCATATCAACCAAAATCTTAATGGAAACCACTAAAACAGAGGCCAAAATAAGACATTATTGGCTGGTGTCAGGTGATTGGTCTGGAAAGAACATAGAACTGCTATGGTAGAAGTGGTAGCTGCAAATACAGTGAAGGAGTTAAGACATGTATGGGATAGGCATTAGGGTATCATTCATAAAAGATAGGGCCAGGGACTATTGATAGTATTCAGAATAAATGAGCCGAATGGTTCCTATCTGCCGACAAATTCTATGGGGGAGATTTACTATCATTGTCTATTCTCTGCAGTACTTTAGAGGAGAAAAATCTCTGAGCATGGGTCTATTGTCCACGCAGTTTATAAAACTTCGCACTGCGTTTAGTAAATTTTGTGAATGGACATTATTGTCTATTCTCCGCAGCACTTTAGATTAGAAAAGTCACATAAAAGTCTCAGAGCCTGAGACAATTAGACGAGAAAATTCTCATAAAAATCTCAGAGCCTGAGACAAATATACACATGTAGTACAGTAATTTATTCAAACAGACTTGCTGCCACACAGAAGGTATACTCAAACTCAAATTATCTGGGGGCCACTGGAGATAGCAGCTAGGTGAGGCTGGGCCACATGCACCCCTCACATATAATGCCCCCATCATGCGCGCCTCACATATAATGCCCCCATCATGCGCCCCTCACATATAATGCCCCCATCTTGTGCCCTTCATCCTCCACCAGAAACACTTTCCACCAGCAGTAGCACCCCCATCATCCACCAGCAACCCCCCCCCACCCGCATGGTAATAGCATGAGCTGACGGATGATGGGGGTGCTACTGCTGGGGGGGGGGGGGTGTTGTTGGATGATTGGGATGCTACTACCAGGGCAGTAGCGCCCTCATCATCCACCAGCAACACCCCCCCAGCAGTAGCACCCCCATTATCCACCAGGAACACTCCCCCCCCCCCCAATTTCCCTACCCCCCTGGGTTGATAGCATCTTGGGGGTGTTGGTGGACAGACAGCATTAGCACTTTAATCACTTATCAGAAACTACCCCCCCCCCAAAGCCTAGAACCCCCCAGCACCCCTTTTTCTCCCTGGCAGTACTGTAGCTTACCAGGGTCAGTCAGGTGCACCCCCACTCTGTTCCTGGCTGGCTGTCTGGCTGGCTAAGTAGTATGCAGGCCGTGTGCTGCGAACTTGCTGCAACGTTTCTGAGGCACACCAGATCAGTGCGGATGGGGGCAGTGGGCCAAAAAAATATGGGAGGCAGAGGGCCGCAATTGGCCTCATACGTCTTCTGTGAGGTGGTTACACTTGCTTTTGTTCTTAGGTCCTGATGTTTGTTCAATAAATTTAACAAAATATAACAAAATTTACCAAAAAACTTAAAATTTAGGGATCATTGGGATTAAATTGTATTAATTAATGTAGTTAAAATGTAATTTGAAACATAAATGTTACGGCGAGCGCTCCGGGTCCCTGCTCCTCCCCGGAGCGCTCGCGGCGTTCACCTCCGTGTAGCGCCCCGGTAAGACCCGCTGACCGGGAGCGCTGCACTACTGTCTCCGGCGGGGATGCGACCTGCGGCTCGCGTCCCAGTCTCCTCACCTGCCCCGTCCTCCGTCCGCTCAGTCCCGGCGCGCAGGGCCCCGCTCCCTAGGGCGCGCGCGCGACGGCTCTCTGTGATTTAAAGGGCCAGTGCGCCATTGATTGGCGCCTGGCCCAATCAGTACCTGCACCTGTGCCATTTGTATAAAAACCCACTTCCCCTTCCTGTCCTGGCCGGATCTTGTTGCCTTGTGCCAGTGAAAGCAATTTGTGTATGTCCCAAGCCTGTGTTCCAGACCTTCTGCTGTTGCCCCTGACTACGACCCTTGCTGCCTGCCCTGACCTTCTGCTACGTCCGACCTTGCTCTTGCCTTGTCCTTCTATACCGCGCCAGTCTCAGCCGTCAGTTGGGGTTGAGTCGCTATCGGGTGGAACGACCTGGGGGTTAACTGCCGCTGCAAGTCCATCCCGCTTTGCGGCGGGCTCTGGTGAAAACCAGTAACCCCTTAGACTCCGTTCCCCTGGTACGGCCCACGTCATCACCCCACTGACACAGAGGATCCACCACCAGTATCCTCACAGTATACCCATCCGGATCCTGACAGTAGATCCGGCCATGGATCCCGCTGAGGTGCCGCTGCCAAGTCTCGCTAACCTATCCACGGTGGTCGCCCAGCAATCCCAACAGATCGCCCAACAAGGACAGCAGCTGTCGCAGTTGACCGCCATGCTACAGCAACATCTGCCACAGCTACAGCAACTATCTCCTCCGCCAGCTCCTGCACCTCCTCCGCAGCGAGTGGCCGCTCCTAGCCTCCGCCTGTCCCTGCCAGACAAATTTGATGAGGCCCTCTGCGCGACCTTCAAGAAAGGCTTAACCAGCAACATCAAAGATGTACTGGCCGCACGAGAAATTCCTGCTAACCTGTCGGAACTTATCCATTTGGCCACCCGCATCGACATGCGTTTTTCTGAAAGACACCAGGAGCTCCGCCAGGAAAAGGACCTTGATCTCTGGGCACCTCTCTCCCAGAATCCTTTGCAATCTACCCCTGTGCTTCCCGCCGAGGAGGCTATGCAAGTGGATTTGTCTCGCCTGACCCATGAAGAGAGGTCTCGTCGCAGAGATGAAAATTTATGCCCGTACTGCGCTAGTACCGAACATTTCCTAGTGGACTGCCCTATTCGTCCCCCATGTCTGGGAAACGCACGCACGCACCCTGTTCACGTGGGAGTGGCGTCTCTTGGTGTGAATTCTGCTTCTCCACGTCTCACTGTGCCTGTGCGGATTTCTCCTTCCGCCAACTCCTCCTTCTCAGCTATGACCTTCTTGGAAATTTTATTTTGGCCTCTTTTGTTAATAGGTTCAGCATCCCAGTAACCCGTCTCGTCAAACCGCTCTCTATCTCTTTTGTTAACGGAGAAAAATTGGACTGCACTGTGCGCTACCGCACTGAACCCCTGCCCATGAGCATCGGACTTCACCATGAAAAAATTGAATTTTTCGTTCTGCCTAACTGCACCTCTGAAGTTCTTCTCGGCCTGCCGTGGCTCCAACGTCATGCTCCCACCCTCGACTGGACCACCGAGGAGATTAAAAATTGGGTCCTTCTTGTCACAAACAATGCCTCACATCTGCTCCCACTTGTCTAACCCCTGAGGTTCCACCTTTAACGGGCCCTTCCAAGGCTTACCAGGGCTTTTCTGATCTTTTCTGCAAAAAGCAAGCAGAGATCTTACCTCCTCATAGCCTCCTTCCTGGTACCACTCTGTCCCGTGGCAAGCTTCTGCCTCCCCTCCCCCTTCCCACTTCTTCTGGACTTCCTGCTGTAGATGAAGTAACCCAAGACTTCTCCGTTATCTGGAAGGAGACTCAAGAGTCGCTCCCACTGGCCTCGTCTCGTATGAAGGGACAAGCAGATAAAAAGAGGGGGAGACCTAAGGGGGGTTACTGTTACGCCGAGCGCTCCAGGTCCCTGCTCCTCCCCGGAGCGCTCGCGGCGTTCACCTCCGTGCAGCGCCCCGGTCAGACCCGCCGTGCAGCGCATAGCAATGACGCAGGGGACGCACACCGGAGGCCTGAAGCAGCTCGGACCCGTCCCCGGCAACAGGTAATTACACAACCGGGGATGGGGGAGGCAACGGGGCAGCGGCTCCGGCAATGGGTGCCGCTGCCCCTTCTCTCCCCCTGTCTGTCGGCGCCGCTGCCCCATTGCCGGCACCGGCACGATAGTCAGGGGGAGAGAATGGGCAGCGGCACTGATAACCAGGGGGAGAGAAGGGCCGGCAGCAGGGCTCTAGACCCCAGGACAGGCAGGGGCAGAGAAGCCGGCAGCGCTGGCGGTCTCTGCACCTGCAAAGCCGCTGCAGTTCATTGATTTAAAGCGCCCGCTTTAAATCATTGAACTGCAGCGGTTTATCGGCGTATAACATGCAGGTAGACTTTAGGCAAAAAGTTTTAGCCTTAATCAACTAGACGTAAATATGTTAGGTCCCACGTCAGACCACGCTTAAGCGTAATTCCACCCAGCATTCGAATATGTCAAAAGAACAGAAAAAGTATAAGTGTTCAGGGTAGTGCATAAAAATTAACTTTTATTTGGGTCATTTAAAAGTCACCCAAAAAAACCGTGTTTGATTCCAACACCATTAAAAAATAGAATAGATGTAGACCATCAGGGGCAGTAACCTTCCAGGATCGGAGGAGACGCTCAAACTGTGCCACAGCTACTTAGTAACTATAAGTTACTAAAGTTAGCAGCATATCATACCACTATTATATTGTACCACCGACGCGTTTCTGCCATAAATTTATATGGCGTCCTCAGGGAGGCATATAATATGTACAAAGAAGATAAGTCAGATTGACAGGTATTATGTATATACAATCGGTATATCAAATCAAAGGAAGTATTAAAGAGGTCCTTGGCGTAGGAAACAGGTCATCCATCTGCAATAACAATATTCTCATATCACTATAAATCCTGTAGGGAAAAGCAGCAGGTATATATAAATAACAAGACTCTGTCCCTGTATTATAAGCCAGGACTTTATCCGTTGGTCCACGGATCCCTGGTTTGCGGGGCGGGCGCGACAACCTGCTGTGGCGCAGGGAGCTGGCTCCGTCCAGCTCTGTTCACTCCGGTGTGTGAACTGTCGGCGTCTGTCTTGCCCGCGCCCGCCCCGCAAACCAGGGATCCGTGGACCAACGGATAAAGTCCTGGCTTATAATACAGGGACAGAGTCTTGTTATTTATATATACCTGCTGCTTTTCCCTACAGGATTTATAGTGATATGAGAATATTGTTATTGCAGATGGATGACCTGTTTCCTACGCCAAGGACCTCTTTAATACTTCCTTTGATTTGATATACCGATTGTATATACATAATACCTGTCAATCTGACTTATCTTCTTTGTAAATATTATATGCCTCCCTGAGGACGCCATATAAATTTATGGCAGAAACGCGTCGGTGGTACAATATAATAGTGGTATGATATGCTGCTAACTTTAGTAACTTATAGTTACTAAGTAGCTGTGGCACAGTTTGAGCGTCTCCTCCGATCCTGGAAGGTTACTGCTCCTGATGGTCTACATCTATTCTATTTTTTAATGGTGTTGGAATCAAACACGTTTTTTTTGGGTGACTTTTAAATGACCCAAATAAAAGTTAATTTTTATGCACTACCCTGAACACTTATACTTTTTCTGTTCTTTTGACAAAAAGTTTTAGCCTTAAAAGTGCGTGTTATTCGCCGATAAATACGGTATTTTCCGTTAATGTGACTTCTTTGAGACTTTACAATAAAAGCTTAATTTGATAAATTCCTGACCACTCCATTTTATCCTCTATTATAAAGCACTATACTATTTCTGCGGAGAAGGGCTCTAAAGCAATAGTCGCATAAAAGTTTCAACTATAAAGACTGAGACTTTCTGAGAGACAAATATAGACCGTCTAAACTGGTCTAAACAGTTTAATAAATGTCCCCCTATGTTTCTATGTCTATGAATATTACAGGGTGGGCCATTTATATGGATACACCTTAAAGGGTAGCTCCCACCATCCTATTTTTTTTTCTGTCCCTGCCTATTGCCAATCTATCCCTAACCCAATCCCTGCTTTTAATTTTTCTTTTTATTATATTAAAAATAACTTTTTGTCTGCCTGGTAGTGTGCTCACTACCAGACAGACTTCCCCAGCAGGCACCACGTCACTGATTCCTGCTGGGGACAACACTTCCGCCCTTAGTTTATCTATACAGGGTGCCTCCAGCTGTTTCACCACTACAACTCCCAGCTTGCCCTGACATCTATAGGCTGTCAGGGCATTCTGGGAGTTGTAGTAGTGAAACAGCTGGAGGCACCCTGTGTAGATAAACTATAAGTTAGTGCCATGCGGCGCTACGGTGCTAGCCCGTTCCCTCCTTCAAAGCCCCCCCCATACCCCATTCCCTCCATCACAACCCCCCCCCCCCCCGCCCGCCCGCATACCCTGTTCCCTCCATCACAAACCCCCCCCCCCGCCCGCATACCACGTTCCCTATTACTTACAGATACTGCAGAGTCCGGCAGCGGGCGTGCAGGGGCAGCGGCGGCGACGGCACGTGCGGGAGAAGTGGCCTCCCAGCCAGTGGCCGGGGAGCCAATGCGCTCGCTCCCGCCTGTCTGATTGACAGGCAGGAAGCGAGAGCAGCCTAAATGAAAAAGGACTGATTGCCAGGCCAAAATCAGTCCTTTTTCAGGCGTGACGTCACACCAGGCTGCAGCCGGCCACTAGGAGGGCTGGTTTTCAAATGTAAATTACACCATGTTAATAAAAAAAAAAAAAAAATAATGAAACTATATTAGAGATATGTTGTAGTACATATGTACTACAACATATCAAAAAAAAAAAAGTTGTTGACAGTGCCCATTTAATAAAATGAGAATGGTTCGTGATATTAACTTCCTGTTTGTGGCACATTAGTATATGTGAGGAGGGAAAATTTCAAGATGGGTGGTGACCATGGCGGCCATTTTGAATCCAACTTTTGTTTTTTCAATAGGAAGAGGGTCATGTGACACATCAAACGTATTGGGAATTTCACAAGAAAAACAATGATGTGCTTGGTTTTAACGTAACTTTATTCTAAAGTTATTTATAAGTTTCTGACCACTTATAAAATGTGTTCAATGTGCTGCCCATTGTGTTGGATTGTCAATGCAACCCTCTTCTCCCACTCTTCACACACTGATAGCAACACTGCAGGAGAAATGCTAGCATAGGCTTCCAGTATCCATAGTTTCAGGTGCTGCACATCTCATATCTTCACAGCATAGACAATTGTCTTCAGATGACCCCAAAGATAAAAGTCTAAGCGGGTCAGATCGGGAGACCTTGAGGGCCATTCAACTGGCCCACGACGACCAATCCACTTTCCAGGAAACTGTTCATTTAGGAATGCTCGGACCTCACACCCATAATGTGGTGGTGCACCATCTTGCTGGAAAAACTCAGGGAACGTGCCAGCTTCAGTGCTTAAAGAGGGATCAAGTGCATCATGAAGCAATTTCGCATATCCAGTGGCCTTGAGGTTTCCATTGATGAAGAATGGCCCCACTATCTTTGTACCCCATATAGCACACCATACCATCAATTTTTGTGTTCCAACAGTCTTGGAGGGATCTATCCAATGTGGGTTAGTGTCAGACCAATAGCGGTGGTTTTGTTTGTTAACTTCATAAAAGTTTCCTCATCACTGAATAAAATCTTCTGTGTAAACTGAGGGTCCTGTTCCAATTTTTGTTTTCCCCATTCTGCAGCACCTGAAACTACGGATACTGGAAGCCTATGCTAGCATTTCTCCTGCTGTGTTGCTATCAGTGTTTGAAGAGTGGGAGAAGAGGGTTGCATTGACAATCCAACACAATGGGCAGCACATTGAACACATTTTATGAGTGGTCAGAAACTTTTAAATAACTCATGAAAGAATAAAGTTACGTTAAAACCAAGCGCATCTTTGTTTTTCTTGTGAAATTCCCAATAAGTTTCATGTGTCACATGACCCTCTTCCTCTTGAAAAAACAAAAGCTGGATTCAAAATGGCCAACTTCAAAATGGCCGCCATGGTCACCACCCATCTTGAAAAGTTTCCCCCCCCCCTCACATATACTAATGTGCCACAAACAGGAAGTTAATATCACCAACCATTCCCATTTTATTAAGGTGTATCCATATAAATGGCCCACCCTGTAGATAATAGTAATAGCAGTCTTCAAATGTTCTCTCCCAGACTATGTTGAGCAGAGGATTTGGCTGCTGGTTTTTGGATAGAAAAACAGCCTATTCCGCCATAGTTAGGCTGGATTCACACGGTGCTTGGGCTTTATGTTATACAATAGAATACTGGCAAAAAGTAATGCTGACATATACAGTGGCTTACCAGTGGCAGTCCAATTTACTTGTTCAATTTCCCAAATGTATACTTTTACTTAGTGGACTGTGGTCGGCTGCTCTTTTGTGTCCCGCAAAATTATAGTGAACATTCACAAATTGTAATGAAGGAAATTAGTAGACTATGTTTGGTCCATTAAAGTAAACAGGCCAGCTGCGGGTAAGTCACAGTGCTTGGCCACTGCTCCATTTATTCTGTATGGGTCTGCCCAACATTTCTGAGTTTAGCGCTGGGACAGTTTTGGATAGGGGATAATGAGTTGAGATTGGAATACCCATTTAATATCCACAGCTGAGAAATTATTACCGGTACATTCTATCCAATCTAATGGTACTACAGCTACTTTGAATAGGGAATATTGCATTGCTGCCTATAGAAAAATCTTAAGTGGTTGCTTTGCTTGTAACATAAAGAATAGGGATATAAACACATTCAACTATTCCAACAAATTTACATTGGCTGAGATTGATTGTTTGTCCCATTAGACGCTCTAATATGTACAATAAGTCCTTGTAGTTGGAACATGTCTACCTCAATGACGGGCTTATTATGTTTCCTAAAATAACTGCACTGAAATATCTGTAGATTTAGATACTGAACTTTTTGCACAATCCCAGCATTCTGTCTCATTACTCTTCAAAGTCTGTACCTGTCATGATATCTCGCCTTTCCTGACCTTCGACCTGATTGACGACCCTGCTCCAGACCTCTGACCCCATCTGATTACTCTTTTCAATATGTCCTAATTATTCAGTCCACACTAACTAGCCCCATCTAAAACAGTCCATGGAGTATGTATCACCTCTATCAGTGCATAAAACTTTTGAAGAAAGCAAGTTAGAAAAAACATTGTATTTTATGTATTATGTTCTCAACATGAAGTTATTATATGGCCTATTGCAGGAAATTAATCTGAGAAAAGATGTGTTTTAATATTTAGAATAACTAATAATAAGTCAGTGATCTCATGAAAAGGAGACATAAGTGTAATGGCAATGTAGCCCCCATAATATTGCCAGAAGCACAGCATCCACAGCACTAGCCACATGGCCTCCATGATAGTGCTAGCTCCATAGCTCCTTCCAACCAGCCACTAAACTTACCTCTGGCCTAGTCATGTACTACTCTTACCTCATGGGGATCAAAATTATGGGGGGAGGGGTGTTAAAGGGTGATCCACACAATTTAAATGTATTGAACAACCATACTTCTACTTAAGAGAAAAAATCTTGTGGAAAATGCTGTTAGGACATATTGGGCTAATATCTGTGCATAGAAACATCTCCTATTGACTTCAGACTTCACTGCTGATTTCTTCCATTGTAAAATCTGCATGTAAAGATGTATCCGACACAGAAATTCCATTTTCCGTGTACACACAAAGAATGTTCATTCTTTGTGCGAAGACTGATCGGGATGCATAGCCGTCTATAAGACAGCGCATTCCTGTTCGGTCCTAGTACCGGCAGATAATGCCGGCACCCGCACTCTTTGGAATGTAAGCACAGATATTCTCGGTGCATACATTCCGGCGTGTGAACATAGCCTGATCCTACTGGTGCCACAGTGACAGTTTTAGACAAGAAGGAATGCCAGCTGGGGGGTGGAACCTGTAGGCAGGCTGGACCTTGCAGTGCCACAGCTGATCATGGTCAGATAGGCTAAAAGGGTCCCAAAGGTATACCTGTATTCCTGATTTGTAATGCAGCATGCTTAGAGTGGATGCAACAGAGACAATTATTTAGATTGGTGCCAGGCGTGTTGGAAATTGTGGTGCCCTGATGGTAATGTGTGGAGAGATAATGCCAGACTCATTTATAGGCTGGTATTTTGTACACCAGCCTTAAGTAAAGTAGTATATAGTGAGAAAATAGTACAGAGCACTCACCATGCAAGACTTAATAGAAGATACTTTATTCCATGAAAACTGTAACAAGTTTAAAAGACAAAAGGGTGTGGAGACGGAGAGGCAGGAGCTCTTCATGCACAGCAGTGTATTATCAGCATAGCTCTCCCTACTACTACTCTGATGAATAGACCTGGTCTGAAGCCCAACAGTGTCACTAGTATATATGAATAGCACACACTGTGTGAGGTCATAACAGTGCCACAGACTGTACCACCAGGATATAATAGTCACACATACTGTGCTGTCAGGATATAATAGTTCCATAAACTATGCTTAGCCACCAGGAATAATAGTGCCACACATGTGCTGCCTAAATATAACAGTGCCCCACAGATGTAATAGTGCCACATACTGTGCTGCCTGGATATAACATGTTGCCAGGGCATAGTAATGTAGTGTCAAAAACTGTGCCCTCAGTACATAATAGTGCCACACAAGAAACCCTTAAAACATAACAGTATCCTTTAAAATGGATTGTGTCAACCCAGTGTCCCTGGTACCTAACCTGCCCTGGTGACCAGTCATACTGTTAGTATGATCTGCAGGGCAGTTCATGTGTGTTAGGAAGATTGCAATGTGCTTATAATTAAGGTAATTTTTTTCTGCAAGACAGAGGCCACAGTACCCAGTGTTGCATTGGAGGGTGGAACCACAGGATCAGGTTGTATTTGAGGGTGAAACTGTGCGATCAGGTTATGTTGGAGGGTGCAACCACACAATCAGGTTGCGTTAGAGGGAGGAACTTTGCAATCAGGTTGTGTTGGAGGGTGCAACCACACAATCAGGTGTGGTGACCCAGTACAGAGTCATGTACTTCCCTGCACTTCTGCCCATCCTGGCTGGCAGATCCTGCTCGATATCCGTCATGGGTCCCCTTTTCCTAGAACTCTCTTTATTGCACTACAGATAGGTACTAAGTAGATGCAGGGTAAACTTAAAGGGGTACTTCTGTGGTTAAGATTTTTTTCCCAATAAAAGTCCTGGGAGGAGTCTCTTTGCTCTCTTTCTGCTGAGTGGCAGTGCAGTCAAATCCAAGAGTGTGTCTGGAGTCCATAGGAGGCCTCAAGTCAGTCCAGCAGCCAAAATTCTACAACTAAGCTAAAACCACAGCATTGTCAGTCTCAAGTGGTCAGTCACAGTCATCTATTGTCAAGTTAGAGTGGCCTGCAATAAAATTGTCCAAATCTAGTCCCAGCAAGCCCTTAAGGTCTCTGAAGTCACTGGTCACTAGTGTTGGGCGTGAATATTCGCAATGTGAATATTTATCATGAATATCGCATATTAGCGTATTCACAAATATTTCAAATATAGCGCTAAATATTCGCAATTACGAATATTTGCATTTTTTTCACAGTACACATCACAGTGATCATCCTTCCCTGCTTCCAGCTTGTGGTGTAAAAAAGGCTCCAATACTAGTTACTGTGTCAGACTGGCAGGCGCAAGAAAATTTTGCGAATATATGATGAATATTCGTCCATATATTCGCGAAATATCGCAAATTCGAATATGGCCTATGCAGCTCAACACTACTGGTCACCTCTGTGGGCCTGGCTGAACTATAAAGACTGTACCATTTGTCATTCAGTAAAGCTACCATTGTCCGTAACTTGGCATCGGAGTCATTATTGCCCCGTGCCTAGCCCAGGATCCAGCGGTATACCTTCTGGTGGTATTGAGGATAAACCACGCCCTGGCGTCATGAATACAAGGGGTTAATGCCATCTGCCCCTAAGGTAATTCCATCTGCCCTGCATCTCACATCCTCTACCACAACTTTTGGCCTCACAAACAGGATACGGGTGTGCGCCTTATGCCTAAAGTCCTTCCCCAGTCTGAACTGTGTCCAGTATTGTCAGAGAATCGCATGCTGATGTGAATAAAATTTGCACCAGAAAGCGTACGGGACTTTGCCAGTGAAAAGTGTTTTACCCGAGGTTCTTGTGAAATAGAGGGGGAGGTGAAGGAAGGACTGTTGTTTGCCATTGTGAAGTGTAGAGAGTCGTTACCTGAAAAGGCGGTGACGCCTCTACAGTACAGCTAGGAGGAACCAAAGAGCCACCCTGTTTTGCACAGGGGAAGATTTTACCGACAGGACCAAAACGGGAAATTCCCTGGGCGCAGCCATATTGGAAGCTCCAGTTGCTGCGCTCGTCTCTGCTGTAATCTGTCAAGCACCCGCTGCAGCACAGACCCTGCAAACACCAATGATTGTCAGTATTAAAGGGGTATTCCAGGCAAAAACTTTTTTATATATATCAACTGGCTCCGGAAAGTTAAACAGATTTGTAAATTACTTCTATTAAAAAATCTTAATCCTTCCAATAGTTATTAGCTTCTGAAGTTGAGTTGTTGTTTTCTGTCTAAATGCTCTCTGATGACTCACGTCCCGGGAGCTGTGCAGTTCCTATGGGGATATTCTCCCATCATGCACAGCTCCCGGGACATCATCATTGAGCAGTTAGACAGAAAACTTCAGAAGCTAATAACTATTGGAAAGATTAAGATTTTTTAATACAAGTAATTTACAAATCTGTTTAACTTTCCGGAGCCAGTTGATATATATATAAAAAGGTTTTGCCTGGAATACCCCTTTAAGGTCTCTGAAGTCACTGGTCACCTCCGTGGGCCTGGCTGATCTGTATAGACTGTACCATTTTTCACTCAGTTAAGCTACCGTTGTCGGTAACTTGGCGTCAGAGTCATTATTGCCTCGTGCCTAGCCCAGGATCCAGTGGTATACCTTCGGGTGGTATTGAGGATAAACCACACCCTGGCATCACGAATACAAGGGGTTAATGCCATCTGCCCCTAGGGTAATTCCATCTGCCCTGCATCTCACACCCTTTACCACAGATTGAAGATTGATCCAGGTAGCTAGGGTTCTGTCAAGGTCCTGTAGCTATCTTCGTCAGGGCATGAACATCCACCGTGGTGCGGGCGATCCTTGCAGAATGACTGGATAAGATAGATTTGTTCTGGGCCTTCCCTTAGAGCTTCTCCACACACCTCACAAATTTACCACACTTGTGCTCTGCTCACATCTCTAGGCTGAACTGGGGCAATTTCTCCCCGCATTACACTATATGGCCAAGAATTTAGGGGTTCCAATTGGGCATACAAAGTCACATGGGCTTGCACTGTTCCACTCTTAAAGGGGTTCTCCGGTGCTTACACATCTTATCCCCTTTCCAAAGGATAGGGGATAAGATGCCTGATTGCGGGAGTCCCTCCGCTGGGGACGCCCATGATCATGCATGCGGCACCCAGTTTGTAATCAGTCCCCTATGCGTGTTTGCTCCGGGTCTGATTAAGGGCAACCACCGGGCCGGCGGCGTGTGACGTCACGCCTGCGCCCCCGTGTGACGTCACGCTCCGCCCCTCAATGCAAGCCTACAGGAGGGGGCGTGATAGCTACAAATCATGTTTGATTACACACATAACATAATAGTTATGAAAAAATATATTAACCATTTGAAAAAGAGCTTCATAATAATAACACTGATAACCAGTCCTTTAGTGGGCCCAACACCTGTGCCGCAGGTCTACTTGAGGAAGTCTGAAGACACAGGACAGCTTTTGGTGCTGGGACACCACAGCTACAGTAAAGCAGCTCTACAGCGTGAGGACATTACAATCAGCTCTTCATATCTCAGCTTTCTGGGTCCCTATAAGTAAGAAATGGGGTCCAGTGGCTCGTTCTATGATGCTTTCATGATATGCAGGTTTGTTTGTGGATCCTGTAGGCTAGGGATCCAAACATGTGTTTTTTTTGTTTGTTTGTTTTTTGTAAACTGGCACTACAGTTTTTGGGTCAAAGCCAGGAGTGTATTCAAAAGGAATAGGGAATATAAAAGAAGGACTTACTGGATCCACTTCTGACTTTGGCTAAAAAAAACTGCAGTGGCAGTATTCCAAGAAAAAAAATGCCAAAAAAACTTGTGTGGAAACTTAGCCTTAGGCTAGGTTTCCACACAGGTTTTTTTCTGGCATTTTTTTTTTTAACTGCCTCTGCAGTTTTTGAGCCAAAGTCAGAAGTGGATTCAGTAGGAAGGAGAAGTATAAGTCCTTCTTTTATATTTCCCTTTCCTTATGAATACACTTCTGGCTTTGGCTCAAAAACTGTAGTGGCAGTTTTCAAAAACACCAGAAAAAATACCTGTGTGGAAACCTAGCCTTACTGTCTAAGCTGCATAGAAAAATTGTGTGTTAGTGCTGCTAGTTGCAGTGCCAGTGGGCTAGAATAGAAGACTCAAATATGAAAAAAAGGAACAGAGAAAAGCGCAGCAATGTGCCGTTATTCTGGTGGTGGTATATAGATGTAGCTGTGAGTGTAGGTATGCTCACCTTCTCGTGTTGCGCTCGGGGCACAACACCGCACGTAGCTTGAATCCCTGGGATAGAGGGGTCATATGGTTCCGGAAGGGCTGCTCGCACTCTGCCGCCTCGAGGAAAGATCCCGGACGCCTGGTTTGCAGGTACGGAAGATTTATTGCAGGTACGGTGCAAACATAGGATAACGCGTTTCGAGGGGTGGGACCCCCTCTTCGTCAGATCTGCAATAAAACTTCCGATTTTATCTACATTCCGATTGTGTGGCTATTAATTCCACACCCTCCCCTTTGGAAAGGAGCGCTCTTAGGCACCACCTTTTTCGGATCAGAGATCCTTTGCATTTCTTCGCAGCAGTGGGCTAGAATGTCATGCAAATTGCAGATGTCCCCTCTGCTGTCCATTCATCCACCTCTTCAGAGTACTCTGCTCACAACGACATTTTGTAGCAGTTTTATTTAGGCATTGTGATGCAGTTGTGAAGATAAAACCGAGTGTGGATTAAAACAAATTAGATAATATAAATAACAGATGCTACTTTTGCCTTTTTTTTTGTAGTAGTAGTAGTATCTGTTTAGCTAGGTACACACTGCAATAGTGCTTCTGTCAAACATATCCATTGGCATTGCCAATGTATACTGTAACAGAGGGAAACGGATTTCATTTCAATGACCCAAACGGGTGACTTCCTTTTGAGATGTATGCTCTATTTTAGTCAGACTAGACAATGCAGAAGGCTGTGCTTTTGAGTCTGCTGAAAATAGTACATACATCCTGAACCACTGGAATGGATGCCTACCATTGTCCTCCGACACAGTATACATTGGCATCTCATTGTCAGCAGGATGCGAACAGATATGGCTGACAGAAGCCCTGAGGGTATATTCACATAGGCAGATTACCTGCATGTTTTCTGCTGTGGGAATGAGCAGTGTCGGTTGTTCTGTGGCAGATTTTCCACAGCAGATTACATTGACCTCAATGGGGTCTGCTGCGTATTTTCCTGATGCAGAATAACTTATCGTGGCTCAAACCCGCAAGAAATGTGCCTGTGTGAATGTACCCTAAGGCAGTGTGGACCCAGCTTTCTTTATATGACTTAATTCATTATGATCCATGCCTAGTTTTTGATTTAAAACTGCACTGTGTAAGAGCACCCTGACTGTAAATGATGAAACCTTTTCAGACTGCTGTACTCTTTATTACTCCAGATGAGGAAATTGCACATGTATCATTTCAGTTGTCTATAGAGTAAACGCCAGATATTTGTATTTAGATTGTTTTCAGTTTTTTGTTTGTTTTGTTTTTAGATTGCAATTGTTGGAGAATATGAAGGGAGTACAGATAATATTTGTCCTATTCATGTTTTACTATCTACATGTCTTTGGCTCTGTGGGAAAGCGACATATGTGATCTTGTTACTATCACTGGATTCCTAATATGATTTAAAAGTTTGCAATGGTTGTAAAGTCTGATACAAACTTTTCCCCATTGTGTAAAATGGTGTATTGTTATTATGGCTTTTAACCCCTTAAGGACCGTTTTTTTTTTCCATTTTTGCATTTTCGTTTTTTGCTCCTTGCCTTTAAAAAATCATAACTCTTTCAATTTTGCACCTAAAAATCCATATGATGGCTTATTTTTTGCGCCACCAATTCTACTTTGTAATGACATCAGTCATTTTGCCCAAAAATCTACGGTGAAACGGAAAAAAAATCATTGTGCGACAAAATTGAAAAAAAAAACGCCGTTTTGTAACTTTTGGGGGCTTCCGTTTCTACGTAGTACATTTTTTGGTAAAAATGACACCTTATCTTTATTCTGTAGGTCCATATGATTAAAATGATACCCTACTTATATAGGTTTGATTTTGTCGGACTTCTGGAAAAATTCATAACTACATGCAGGAAAATTAATACATTTAAAATTGTCATCTTCTGACCCCTAAAACTTTTTACTTTTCCGTGTATGGGGCGGTATGAGGGCTCATTTTTAGCGCCGTGATCTGAAGTTTTTAACGGTACCATTTTTGCATTGATAGGACTTATTGATCGCTTTTTATTCATTTTTAAATGATATAAAAAGTGACCAAAAATGCACTATTTTGGACTTTGGAATTTTTTTGCACGCACGCCATTGACTGAGCGGTTTAATTAATGATATATTTTTATAAATCGGACATTTCCGCACGCGGTGATACCACATATGTTTATTTTTATTTTTATTTACACTGTGTTTTTTTTATGGGAAAAGGGGGGTGATTCAAACTTTTAATAGGGGAGGGGTTAAATGATATTCATTCACTTTTTTTTCCGCTTTTTTTTTTTGCAGTGTTATAGCTCCCATAGGGACCTATAACACTGCACACACTGATCTTTATCATTGATCACTGGTTTCTCATAGGAAACCAGTGATCGATGATTCTGCCACTTGACTGCTCATGCCTGGATCTCAGGCACGGAGCAGTCATTCGGCGATCGGACAGCGAGGAGGCAGGTAGGGGCCCTCCCGCTGTCCTGTAAGCTGTTCGGGATGCCGCTATTTCGCCGCGGCTATCCCGAACAGCCCACTGAGTTAACCGGCATGGTTTCACTTTCGCTTTTAGCCGCGATCGGCGCTGCGCGCTATTAGCGGAGGGTCCCAGCTTCACTATGACGCCTGGCCAGCCGTCATATGATGCCTGGTTACCGTGTAACCCCGCGTTATATCACGGGAGCAGGACCAAGGACGTACCGGTATGTCCTTGGTCCTTAAGGGGTTAAGCAACTTTAATACAGCAGAAGCACATCTGTCTCTTGTCCTTGATCTTAGGCTAAGTCTCCACTTGGTTTTTTGCACTGCGTTTTTAGGGATTAAAAAAACTCCTGAAAAATCGCCAGTGCAAGTGACGTCATCATGCGTTTTTTCTTGCGTTTTTTCTTGCGTTTTTTTCGACGTTTTTTTTCATTTGTGTGGAAATTGCACCTTGGCGTTTTTTTTGGTACCCAAAATTTCTTGGGTACCAAGAAAAAAAGGATGCAGCAGTGATGGTAATATTTTTATTAAACGCAATGTATATATTTTATAACCCAATTTTTATTATTTTTTAATAAAGTGTGTGTTTCACTTTTTTTAAATACATTTTTCAATTTTTTTATGTAGTACTACTACTCCCAGCATGGAGCAGACTGTTCCATGCTGGGAGTGATAGTACCTGTACTATAGACATATCGCCCCAGGTGTCAGTCCTGACACCCGATGCGATCGTCCATAATATAGCAGAGAAGCGAGGGGGTCTATACAGCGCTCGCCTCTCGGCACTATACTCCGGCCACTGATGTCAACAGAAATTGAAATTTCCTACCCAGAGCTGTGATTGGGGACCCCCGCAATATAGCATGCGGCACCCACCTGTTTCTGCTCTGAAAGCACTGGAGGGTCTGGGTCCCGACCACGGGAACGGAAGTTGGTGAGGTCACGACTCTGCCCCCGTGTGATGTCACGCCCCGTCCCCTCAATGCAAGTCTATGGGAGGGGGCGTGACCCCTATTCCTCCAATTTCTGTGCACTCCACATTATTATCTCCCCCCTTTACCCCCACACTGTAATAAGCATCTCCCATTGATAGTGCCACTCATTGTGCCAATAAAAAATATATAATAAATATGCGCAGGGTAAAACTATGGGGGGGGGGGGGGGGGGGGACCAGGGAGAGTGGAAGGTGTAGATGGGGCAGTGATTGCCCTTTTAAGGTCAGGTACCCCAAGGGTCCCTGAGTGTGAAGGGATTGTCACTCTACATTGAGCCTTAGGGAGAGATCTATTAACTCTGTGTAGAGGAAGCATGGTGCAGTTGCCCATAGCAACCAATCAGATGGCCTCTGAAAACTGAAAGAAGCAATATGATTTGTTGCTATGGGCAACTACTCGACTCTTCCTCTACATAGATTTTGATAACTTTCCCCCTTATTGTTTACTAGGGGGGCATGATGGGAGTAATTGTGGACCAAGTTCCTTTGGCTTTTCTTGTTCATGAGACCCTTGGTCGGGTGAGAACACATTCATTTTCGTTATACATATTGGGGGACATATTCAAAAACCACTATCATTTGTCTTTCAGCAAGATCAATGACATCTTTTTTCTCCTCACATTTTCATACGTCCCTTGTGCTACTTTGAAAATCTGTGAGTTTATTTTCACTCCACTTTTAGTTTTTTTTTTTTTTTGCGACAAAATTTGCTACATTAGGCGCCAAATTATAAATCTCTAATCAAATCAGGTGGGTGGGGACATGCTAATCCCACGTTATATTCACTGATTCCACTATTAGTGCCCACAGGCTAGATTAAAACATTCGAGGTCTGTGCCCCCAATCAAAAAACATGTGCCCCGACTGTCAGCTGCTGAAAGAGTCCATACGGCAACTAGTGTTTTGCAAATAGTGTGCCTCCAGCTGTTGCAGAACTACAAATCTCAGCATGCACAAACAGACATGCTGGGATTTGTAGTTTTGCAACAACATCTGTAGGCACGCTGGTTGGGGAACACTGCCACACACTCAGCGATCTAGGGCTGCCTGCTGAGCTCCGCCCCCTGCTGGTCACATGACTCACACAGAAGAGAGGAAATACACAGAGGCCATGCAGCAGCAGAAAGACAGATTACAACAGGGCTGTCAGCAGGTAACAAAGCCCCCGCCATTCCCTACTATCCCCCACCCCCTGCCATGCACAGTGACATCGCAGTTCTAGTACATACTGTGCATATTACTCTGTACTGTGACATCACTGTGTATTATACCTGTACTGTTACATCACTGTGTGTATTATCCCTGTACTGTGACATCACTGTGTATTATCCCTGTACTGTGACATCACTGTGTGTATTATCCCTATACTGTGACATCGCTGTCTTTATTATCCCTGTACTGTGACATCACTGTGTATTATCCCTGTACTGTGACATCACTGTGTATACTATCCCTGTACTGTGACATCACTGTGTATTATGCCTGTACTGTGACATCACTGTGTATTATCCCTGTACTGTGACATCACTGTGTGTATTATGCCTGTACTGTGACATCACTGTGTGTATTATGCCTGTACTGTGACATCACTCTGTATTATCCCTGTACTGTGACATCTCTGGGTATTATCCCTGTACTGTGACATCACTGTGTATTATTCCTGTACTGTGACATCACTGTGTGTATTATCCCTATACTGTGACATCACTGTCTGTATTATCCCTGTATTGTGACATCACTGTGTATTATCCCTGTACTGTGACATCACTGTGTGTATTATTCCTGTACTGTGACATCTCTGTGTATTATCCCTGTACTGTGACATCACTGTGTGTATTATCCCTATACTGTGACATCACTGTGTGTATTATCCCTATACTGTGACATCACTGTCTATATTATCCCTGTACTGTGACATCACTGTGTGTATTATCCCTGTACTGTGACATCACTGTGTGTATTATCCCTGTACTGTGACATCACTGTGTGTATTATCCCTGTACTGTGACATCACTGTTTGTATTATCCCTATACTGTGACATCACTATATGTTATCCCTGTACTGTGACATCACTGTATGTTATCCCTGTACTGTGACATCACTGTATGTTATCCCTGTACTGTGACATCACTGTATGTTATCCCTGTACTGTGACATCACTGTGTATTATCCCTGTACTGTGACATCACTGTATGTTATCCCTGTACTGTGACATCACTGTGTATTATGCCTGTACTGTGACATCACTGTGTATTATCCCTGTACTGTGACATCACTGTGTATATTATCCCTGTACTGTGACATCACTGTGTATTATCCCTGTACTGTGACATCACTGTGTGTATTATCCCTGTACTGTGACATCACTGTGTGTATTATCCCTGTACTGTGACATCACTGTGTGTATTATCCCTGTACTGTGACATCACTGTGTATTATGCCTGTACTATGACATCACTGTGTATTATCCCTATACTGTGACATCACTGTGTATATTATCTTTGTACTGTAACATCACTGTGTATTATCCCTGTACTGTGACATCACTGTGTGTATTATCCTTGTACAGGGATAATACACAGTGATGTCACAGTACAGGGATAATACACACAGTGATGTCACAGTACAGGGATAATACACACAGTGATGTCACAGTACAGGGATAATACACAGTGATGTCACAGTACAGGGATAATACACACAGTGATGTCACAGTACAGGGATAATACACAGTGATGTCACAGCACAGGGATAATACACAGTGATGTCACAGTACAGGGATAATACACACAGTGATGTCACAGTACAGTATGTTGACTTGTGTTGTACTTCTTATTGAGCATGATGTAACACAGTGGGCCTGTATCCCGGATTTTTTAGGTCCCTAGCAACGCCCCTGCTGAAGGCAAAGACAAGAGGAAAATAGAAATCAGTATTGATCACAGTGTCTAAAATGTTAATAGCGGACATCATCATAATAGCTGAAGTCCACCATTAGCGGCAGGCCTCTCAGTCTATAAATTAAGAGAGCTCCAGCACTCTCTTCATAGATTGTAAACCTGCAGCAATGTACATGAACATTACTGTGTGCTAATAACCAGGGCACAGTGACTTACATGTACGTTATGTGTCCTCTAGGGGTTAAATGTGAGTGCAGGTGCAGTGACTGTGTAGTCAGAAGGTACAGAATGGATTTGTTTTCAACTCTCTAAAGAAAAATGTAGTCTAAGCCGGAGCTTAATTTTTTTTTTATTAACATTTGCCCAAAAATATTATTTTTATTTCAATAATTGAGTAAATAACTCTTTTTCAAAAACAAAAAACAAAAACAACCACTTTTGTGATTTTCACAGTGGCAAATAACTGGTGTGAAAGTTTTGAAGTAAAATGCTAAGCCACGTCATCAATAGAAGGTTATAAAACCTCCAGCACGGTGTTCAGACACTCATTAGCCCATTACCTCTAGATAAAGCCGCAGATCGCGGTGAAACATGTCGAGGGGCCTGAGTGTTACAGATTTTAATAACAGGGATAGCACAGTCTGATAGGCTAATGTGGACTGCAGCCACAGAGCACTAAACTAATAAAGAGGGACTTAATAAACCTTCAAACAGAAAGAAACAAAGACTGTGAGAGACTGTGATTTTAATAGACACCCTTTAAAGACCACCTTGGATAATGTGAACACTGACCTAAATGGAACCACCAGATTATCCAACAAACCTGCCATCAGACAGCTAAGTGAAAATAAGCGAATTGCTAGACCTAATAGGAATGTGGATGTAAATGTATATTACGGAGTATAATTCATATCGGGACATTGTTGCAATAACCTATGGAGGGGAATCAAATTTTTGCCCTGTATCCGGTTTTGTGATGGACCTAAAACCATGGTATGCCGTGACCATGGTCAGATAGTCTCTCTGTTGGAGACCTGTTTGTGGAGGGTGTGTTAACACTTTCTTCACCTATAGATCACCATCCAGGTGATCCACTAATATTCCCTTTATTTCCCACAAACTTATATAAAATCTTTAATGCTTTATTTCGACACTCTGTTAAAACAACAGTCTCTCACAGTCTTTGTTTCTTTCTGTTTGAAGGTTTATTAAGTCCCTCTTTATTAGTTTAGTGCTCTGTGACTGCAGTCCACATTAGCCTATCAGACTGTGCGAGCCCTGTTATTAAAATCTTTAACACTCAGCCCCCCTTTTTCACTGCGATCTGCGGCTTTGTCAAGAGGTAATGGGGTAATGAATGTCTGAAGGTGCTGGAGGTTTTTATAACCTTCTATTGATGACGTGGCTTAGCAAGTTCTGTATGTCTCTGGCTAATCATGCCTTCCACCTATCATAATTCACCTTTCTACAAACTGACAGGTATTCCTACCTGTGATTCATTACTTACCTGCACCAATCACGCTAATCTGGAGTCTAAACTGGCTCCTATTGGGGCTGGGCACTGTGACGTTCACGCGCAGCTCCCGATCTACGCAGCTCCAGATCCGCGCGATCTGTTAGTGATTTTCTTATGTCGGGTTTGCGCGCAGGTCCGAACCTGATGATATGCGATATGCTAAGCCACATCATCAATAGAAGGTTATAAAACCTACAGCACGGTGTTCAGACACTCATTAGCCCATTACCTCTTGACAAAGCCGCAGATCGCGGTGAAACATGTCGAGGGGGGCTGAGTGTTAAAGATTTTAATAACAGGGCTCGCACAGTCTGATAGGCTAATGTGGACTGCGGCCACAGAGCACTAAACTAATAAAGAAGGACTTAATAAGCCTTCAAACAGAAAGAAACAAAGACTGTGAGAGACTGTGATTTTATTAGAGTGTAGAAATAAAGCATTAAAGGTTTTAGATAAGTTTGTCGGAAATAAAGGGAATATTAGTGGATCACCTGGATGGTGATCTATAGGGGAAGAATCAGGTTTTGTGACCGGACCTAAAACTGCGGTATACCACGGTTTTAGGTCCGGTCAGAAAACCGGATACGGGGCAAAAATGAGCCAACTGGTTCCGCCCAGCCGGATCTGGTGACTGTATGCTCAAAACCGAGTGTGAACCCAGCCTAACTCAGATTATAATCCCTAACTACTCCTATCACCCCTTTTGCCCTTAAAAAAAAAAAAAATTCAGAGCTTTAGCTCTGTATCATACCTTTCCCCTTACATTTGGGGAGATTTATCAAAATCTGTCCAGAGGTCAAAAGTTGCTCGCTTCTTTCATTTTTAACAAGGCCTCTGCAAAATGAAAGAAGCAATCTGATTGGTTGCTATGGGCAACTGGGCAACTTTTCCTTTGCACAGGTTTTGATAAATCTCCCCTAATGAGTGTTAGTGGGGTACTTTTTAGTTGTATATTTAGTAAAGGTTTTAGTAGTGTACCATATGAATTGGTGTTTCTGCTGTTGGTGTACTACAGACCAGTCATTATTAACTAGGCGTCAGTATATCACTTATACGATTTGCAGAGACTGTGATTTTTGTGTTTGTATACTAGTATTTATTCTTTATCAGTATGGTATTATCCAGTCACTATGTGGTGGTAGTGGTCATTGTGTGGCAGAGTTATTTGCCCACTCTATAGTAGTGATATTGGTCTCTGTATAGTGTTATTATTGGTGATAAAGATACATCATTGGTATGATGTTATTATTTAGTCACTTCAGTAGTAATTTGTCATCCTGATTTGAATATAATGAGTGTTTTGAATTGCATTACTGCTATATTTACTGAGGAAGAAAGTGCAAGATAGTCCACAGCGCAGGTCTCGTGCAACAAATAGATTTATTGTTTGAAAGCCAAAGACAGGAGACATGATAGTAACGCATTTCAGGTGCATTAGCTGCACCCTTACGACTAAGGGTGCAGCTAACGCACCAGAAACACGTTACTATCATGTCTCCTGTCTTTGGCTTTTAAACAATAAATCTACTTGTTGCATGAGACCTGCGCTGGACTATCTTGCACTTTCTTCCTATTGTTCATGTTCTGCCTTGCACAGAGTCCGGGTCGTGGACAGGCGGTGGGTGAGCTAAAGTATCCGCTTCTGTTTGCTATATTTACTGTACAAATTTTTATCAAATTGTGTTACCCATCCATCCACCAGTGGTGAGTAGAGATGTCGCGAATTGTTTGCCGGCGAACTTAGCTTGTTCGTGTTCGCATCGCCGGGCGAACATATGTGACGTTCGATCCGCCCCCTATACTTTAAAATTGCGGTAAACTTTGACCCTGTGAGTCAGAGTCAGCAGACACGTTACAGCCAACCAGCAGCAGTCCCTCCCTTCCAGACCCTCCTGCACGGATGCCATTTTACCTTCATTTGGCATGCTGCAGGCTTAGAAAGTGGAGGGACAGAGAAGCTGCTCCTGCTGTAATAGGGAAAGCGATAGCTAGGTTCCTGCTAGGTGGTGTATTCAGGGTCCACTTCACTCCTAAAGCACTAGTCTAAAATCTGCTTTAAGGACAGCACCCAAAAAAGCCCTTTTTAGGGCTCAAATATCAGTCCGTGTGTCTTGCAACAGCTGGAGGCACCCTGGTTGGGAGGGAACCGCTGGTTAAAAGGGGTACTCCAGTGTAAAACTTAATTTCCTTCAAGCAACTAACTACAGTATTAAAAGGGCTGTAAGTTCCGTGTGTCTTGCAACTGCTGGAGGCACCCTGGTTGGGGACCTCTGCTTAAAAGGGGAACTCCGCTGGCAACCTTTTTTGCTCATTGTCACACTAGTGCAAATAACATTTGGTGTGACAGTTGTTAAAAAAACAAACAAAATAAAACAAACCTTTTTTGGCTGTGAAATAAAACCAGTCAGTTCACGTCACAGTTGTGAGTTTTTTTGCCTGCAGGGCTAATTGTGGCACCCTAGTGCAAATCACATTTGGTATGACACTTGTGCAAATAAAAAAATTAAAAAAAATTTTTTGGCTGTGAAATAAAACCAGTCAGTTCACGTCACAGTTGTGAGTTTTTTTGCCAGCAGGGCTAATTGTGTCACCCTAGTGCAAATCACATTTGGTATGACACTTGTGCAAATAAAAAAATAAAAAAACCTTTTTGGCTGTGAAATAAAACCAGTCAGTTCACGTCACACTTGGGAGTTTTTGGGCCTGCTGGGCTCATTGTCACACTAGTGCAAATCATATGTGGGTTGACAGTTGTGTAAATTGGAAAAAAAATACCTTTTTTGGCTGTGAAATAAAATCAGTCACTTCACTTCACACTTGGGAGTTTTTGGGCCTGCTGGGCTGATTGTCACACTTGTGCAAATCATATGTGGTGTGACCGTAGTATCAGTTGTGACAGACGTCACTTGTCAGGCCGCCGCCGTAGAGGAGAAGCGCAGCGCAGGACAGGTAAGTGTGTCTATGTGTGTGTGTGTGTGTCTGCCTCTCTGTGTGTGCATGTGTGGGTGTCTGTCTGTGTGTTAGTCGGGGGGGGGGGGGGGGTGGGAAAAACCACAATGCTACCTAATGTGGGGAACCTGCTTCTACCTAATGTGGGGAACCTGCTTCTACCTAATGTGGGGAACCTGCTTCTACCTAATGTGGGGAACCTGCTTCTACCTAATGTGGGGAACCTGCTACTACCTAATGTGGGGAACCTGCTTCTACCTAATGTGGGGAACCTGCTACTACTTAATGTGGGGAACCTGCTACTTCCTAATATGGGGAACCTACTTCTACATAATGTGGGGAACCTGCTTCTACCTAATGTTGGGAACCTGCTACTACCTAATGTGGGGAACCTGCTTCTATCTAATGTGGGGAACCTGCTTCTACCTAATGTGGGGAACATGCTTCTACCTAATGTGGGGAACATGCTACTACCTAATGTGCTGAACCTGCTACTACCTAATGTGCTGAACCTGCTACCAACTATTGTGGGGAACCTGCTACCACCTAATGTGGGGAACCTGCTACTACCTAATGTGGGGAAACTGCTACTACCTAATGTGGGGAACCAGCTGCTTATCTAATGTGGGGAACCCCCAGAATTAGCACCCCCATCATCCGTCAGCTCATGCTATTACCACACAGGGGTAGGGGGAATGGGGGGTTGCTGGTAGATGATGGGAGCGCATGATGGGGACATTATATGTGAGGGGCGCATGATGGGGGCATTATATGTGAGGGGTGCATGATGAGGGCATTATATGTAAGGGACGCATGCGGCCCAGCCTCACCCAGCTGCTACCTCCAGTGGCCCCCGGATAATTGGAGTTTGAAACCCCTGATATAAAGTATAAATATAGCAATAATGAATAAAAAAATATTCTGTTACTACAGATTTGAATTTGCATTGCAACC
This sequence comes from Hyla sarda, assembly GCF_029499605.1. Taxonomy (NCBI): domain Eukaryota; kingdom Metazoa; phylum Chordata; class Amphibia; order Anura; family Hylidae; genus Hyla; species Hyla sarda. Next base: position 121,190,958 of record NC_079194.1, on the reverse strand, counting down.
ATGGCAGCGTGCATCGGTAAATTTATTTCATCTCTTTTTTTCCATAGATGCTGACCATGTTGTGCGCTTCTGGTTGTAACTTTTGTTCATGACATTGTTGTCTATGGAGCAAACAATAAAAACATCCGCAAAATCAATGTCTAAAGGCCTCCTGAGCTAATAAAAAAAACCTATATGTGTTTGAATGCTTTCCAGGTGATACCACCAGAGATCAGAAATAGGTAATTTTTCATTTAATTTTTTTTTTTGCCAGCTGTGGTAGCTAAGAATGTGTTCGGTGTACAAGATATAACACACAAAGGAGATAAACATTAGTAGCTTGGTTATTTGCTTGTATCTGAGGCTGGTGCAGAGTCATTCTAAAGACAGCACATTAGTCGGTGACTAATCTTACAGCATGTAGACCACAAGTCAGAATGCCTAAGAATAAAGTGGAATGAAGTTTGGGAGCAGTGGGCTAGCCAGATGGTTCTTGTGCTAGAGTTAAAATGTCATGTGTTTGTGTTCCTGTATATTTAAAGAGCGCTGTAGTGACACCGGAGGCAATGTCTCTGTTGGAGGTGTACGTGCCTGATTGTCCCGCTGTGTCTGCATACACTGGGATGGAGACTGTTCCTATTAGATGCCTTGGCGGGCAGTCTGCATTGCTGTTAATTATGTACTATTTTCTCTCTCTCCCATGTTCCCTAAGCAGACTATAATACAATCAATCCTGCAACCAGATGAGTCCAGTGCACAGCACAGGCTTCTATTCCTATTGGAAAGACCCAGAGTTTTAGGGTTAACAAACCCCCATGCGATGGAATGCGCCCATCCACAGGTCAATTCCAGGTCAATGCCATTTTAGTTTATTAGCATTGCTGTGCATATTTGTCATAGGCTCGGGGATTTGGTGCTGATCCTGGATTGTAATTTGCTTTTGCTGCTTTTATTATTATTACACAGGACAGCGCCAAGAATATCTAATACCTTTCAAGCACCAGTCAATTGCCGGCGGTAGTGCAGGCAGCACCAACTGTCTTAAAGGTTGTACAGGTTTAGGAAAACATGGCCGCTTTCGTCCAAAAGCAGCGTGACATCTATTTGAGTGGGGTATTGCAGCTCAGCTCCATTCAGAATTTATAGCTGCACCTTTAGCCTATAACCTCCACTACTTCACACATCAGTGTATCTATCAGGTGAGGTAAGGTTTGCTCCATGCACCACTTTGTTGTCCTCCAGGCTCCATACTTATTTCAGTGCGGCCTTACAACTAGTTGTTTAACTTGCAAAGGACGCGAGGTTCAAGGCACCGGAGTCAGAAGTGTTGCTAGCATTAAGCCCAGGATTTTTGGCAAATCTCCAGGCAACCACCACCAAAGGATAGGGGATAAGATGTCTGATTACGGGGGTCCCGCTGCTGGGGACCCCCGCAATCTCTCATGCAGACACCCAGCTGTGGCAGCTGCACAGAGCTCTGTCACGCCCCCTCCCATAGACTTGCATTGAGGGGGCGGGGAGTGATGTCACAAAAGGGCGGAGTCGTGATGTCATAAAACTTCGGCCCCGTAGTTGTGACCCTTCAGACACGGAGCGAATATCGCTCTGTGCAGCTGCCACAGGTAGGTGTCTACATGAGAGATTGCGGGGGTCCCCAGCGGCAGGACCCCCGCGATCGGACGTCTTAGGGCTGGAGTACCCCTTTATGGGCTTTTACTATTTAGGTATGTGAATGCGATGTTGGGGGGGGGGGGGGGCGGAGTTAAATCTCTGTATCTAGAGAACAGGGTACACAGTAAAAAAAAAAAAGTCTTGAAATTAGTGCACCCGAAACTTCTAATTTGGATATGAAAAAACTTTTTTCTTGTTATACTAACCACAGTATCTGGTGATACAGAATAATTAGGGCCTGAGAAATATGGGGCAAAAGTTCACTGACTTACAATGCAAAATAACATGTAATCCATGTGGACATCACAAAAGCCGAGTCATAAAAAGAGAAGGGAATTTGGGATGGATAAAAGTCTTCACTGCAAGTAATTTCGATGTATTTTTAATAATAACAATTAAGTATTCCCTTTGGCCATGGAAGGTTCTGCTTTAGAAGATGATCAATTAGACCCGAGGATCCACCCGGACGCCAACACTATAATCAGACAGTACTGTGCCCTCCTCATCTACACTGTTGTCTGTGACGCCCAGTCTGCAGGGTCAGTCCTATTTATTCGTCAGATACAATTTAGAAACATGATATTTTTTATTTTTTTATTCTGTGGCTGGAAGCTCTGCACCTCTCTGAGCTGCCAAAGCTAATAAAATGATATTTTCAGTGGCAGGTGAAAATTCATCTTATTTCACAAAAAAAAATCATTAGGATCCAAATGTGATCATGGGAGCTAATTTGATAAATGTTCCAATTTATTACAAAAGACACTTTATTTCACAGAAGCAGATGGGCCCCTGAAAATGATTATCCCAGGCCTCCTGGTAGCAAGGGTTAAATTGTGTAACATAAGCGTGTTATACAGACAGATTACAGCTGGGAATAGTAACTCAGGTGTTGCTTGTACTGATGCATGTGTCTGAAGGTCCATATTGGCACAGATTTCCTATTTATGTCAAAATGTTGAGGGCTGAATGTACATTTTTGCCCATATTAAGCACAGTTTGGGGAATTTTAACCATTACACAGCATTAGGGTCCATGCACCTGGCCCTTTTGCAGACACCTGCAATACAGGGGTCATAAACTGCTAGGGGCTCACAGGGTATCTCTCCACCTCTGTTATATACATGACATATTACAATGGAAGTTTTTTTTACGAACTATTGCCTGTAGAGGAGAATATGATGCCTAAAAAATATACCGTACATTTCATTCTGTATTACAAAATTGAAGAGTCCACTTTCAAACAATATAAAATATGTGCCTCTATGTTTTTTATATGCCATTACAGGAACATTATTTCTCATACACCATTTTCGAATCCAAGGTCCATCTGCATTTGCTACCTATGGACACCCTGTTGCTGGACCCCTGGAATCTTGCAGCAGTCCATGTACAGTCATGGCTGTAAATGTTGGCACTCCTGATATTTTTTTTAGAAAATGAAGTATTTCTCACAGAAAATTATTGCAGTAACACATGTTTTGCTATACACATGTTTATTCCCTTTGTGTGTACTGGAACTAAACAAAAAAAGGGGGGGGGGGGGGAAGCTAATTGGACATAATTTCACATCAAACTCCAAAAAATGGGCTGGACAAAATGATTGGTACTCTTTCAAAATTGTGGAAAAATAAAATAGTTTCAAGCATGTGTTGTTCCTTTAAACTCAACTGGGGCAATTAACAGGTGTGGGCAATATAAAAACAGGGATGTGGAATTTCTATCGCCCGACGCCCCGGACTAGCAGTTTTGAGCGTCGGGCAGGTGAATTTGTCCGGCCCTTAGCCCGGCTTCGGGCAAGCAGGGCCGGACCTGACAAGTGCGGCGGATCTGCAGTCTGTATGGAGCGGGCAGGAGTCGGGAGCCCGCTCCATACAGACTGCAGATCCGAAGCAGAGTAGGGGAGATGAGAAGCTGTGTATGTCTCTCTCTCCCCTGCTCTGCAGACGTGCGGGGGGAGATGAGGGGGCGTGGCTTATGTCTCCCCGTGCAGACCTGCGTCCTCTGGCTTCACTCCCCCCAGCTGAAGCTTCAGAGAGCTGAGGGGAGGAGGCACGTCTGCACGGGGAGACTGTATGCGGCGCTCTGCAGTATGTATGGAGTGGGCTCGGGACTCGTGCCCGCTCCATACTCTGCGGCCCCCGACTGTTCTCAGTAGCCGGGGGCCGCCGCTAATAGCCAGCATGCGGCGATCGCCGCGGCTGGCTATTAACCCTTTAGATCGCCGCTGTCAAAGCTGACAGCGGCATCTAAAGCCTGGGTTCTCAACCTGGGGTACGCGAAAACGCTGACAAATACCGGCCATGCATTGGCCAGTATTTGTCAGCGCATAGCCGCGGCAGCTCACTGTACAGTAGCGCGGCCAGAGATGCGGCCGGGGCTACTGTAAGTTAACTGCGTGGTTGCCAGGGAGACGTGTGGCCTCCCCTGACGTTGCGCGGAGTTGCCGCACAGCGCAGGGGGACGTCACACGTCAGTGCGGCCCTGTGGAACATCCCGTGAAGCAGCAGGCAACGGGACCACAGGACGCCAGGTAAACAATTGTATGGCACAGAGGGGGGACGGAGCACAAGGCATTAAGATGGTGGGGGAGATGGATAATGGCGGAGGGGGGGGGGGGGTTAGTAATAAAGCACAAGGCATTGAAATTTTATGTCTTGTGCTTTATTACTCCCCTCTCATCTTAATCCCCTTGCACCATTCCCCCCTTCCTCTGATCCCCCTTTTGCCATATGCGATAATAATGGCACAAGGGGATTAATATGGAGGGGGGAAAATGACAAAAGGGGATCAGAGGGAGGGGGGAATAATGACACAAGGGGATTAATATAGAGGAGGGGGGGTTGATTATCCCCCCCCCCCCCCCTCCATCTTAATCCCCTTGTGCTATTATTATCCGATATGGCAAAAGGGGATCAGAGGGAGGGGGGAATTATCAACCCCCCCCCCCCCCCCTCCATATTAATCCCCCTGTATCATTATTCCCCCTCCTCCATCTTAATCCCCTTGTTCCATATTGGATAATAATGGCACAAGGGGATAAAGATGGAGGGGGAATAATGGTAAAAGGGAATCAGAGGGAGGTGGGAATTGTGGGACAGGGGGACTAAGACGGAGGGGGAATAATAGCACAAGGGGATTAAGATGGAGATGGGATGCATTAGTATAAAGGTAAGAACACGCCTTTTGTCTGCGGGTACCCCTCGCTCGCAAGTTCCGCGTGAGGGGGTACCCGTGGACATACTTTTAGGCCTTGGGGGGTACGGTCACCGAAAAGGTTGAGAACCACTGGTCTAAAGGGACATGTGAATGCTCCCTGGTGGGCTAGGGGGGTGGATCACCCCTCCCCCCCGCAGCGCGATTGCAGGGGGGCGATCCACTATGGAGGTAGCCGGAGGACTTACCTCTGCTTCCTCCTGTCCCGGCTCTGTCATTGATAGATCCTGGCTGGACCAGACTCTATCAATGGATCACAGAGCACACAGATTAATAGAGTTCAATAGAATCTATTCATCTGTCTGAGGAATCTAATGATTCCTCATAAGTCTAATAAAGTGTAAAAGAAAAAAAAAAGTTTTAATAAAAGTTTGAAAGACACCCAGTGGTCTTCAAACTGTGCCCCTCCAGATGTTACAAAACTACAATTCCCAGCATGCCCGGACAGCCAACGGCTGTCCGGGCATGCTGGGAGTTGTAGTTTTGCAACATCTGGAGGGCCACAGTTTGAAGACCGCTGCATTAACCCCTTCCATGTTAAAAGTTCAAATCACCCCCTTTTCCTATATAAAAACATGTAAACATAATAAAAATAAACATATTTGGTATCGCTTCGTGTGTAATTGTACAACCTATTAAAACATAACATTATGTATCCCGTACGGTAAATGTAATAAAAATACCAAACCACAGATTTGCAATTTTTATAATATCCCAGAAAAAAAAAGTTAAAAAGCGATTAAAAAGTCAAATCAATGCCAAAATGGTACCGATACAAAAAACAGATTATGGCGCAAAAATGAGCCCTCATACAGCCTGGTATGCGGAATAAAAATAAAGCTACAGGGGTTAAAAAATGGCAATTAAAAAAATTAGAAAAAGTTCAGAATTAGTAAAACATGACGTAAACAATACAAATCTGGTATCGCTGTAATCAGGCGCCTAAAGTAAAAAACTAACATGTTATCTGACCACAAGGTAAATGGCGCAGAAAAGAAAAACCACCAAATCTGCAAAATTATCTTGTACTATTTCAATTTCACTTCCCTAAATATATATATATTTTTTGGTTCAGAGAATACGTTATTGAAAAATTAAAAGGTATCATTATAGTAGGTAGTTATGGCTATTATAGGGCGAGGAGGAACAAATCAGAGCGTAAAAGCGAAAATTAGCCGGACAAGTGGATCGTCATGAGGGACAAGTAGATTTTGCTCCATTTTAGTCCCGTGGACAAGTAGTTTTTTATAAAATTTCCACACCCCTGTAAAAATCACACCTGAAAGCAGATAAAAAGGAGAGAAGTTCACTTAGTCTTTGCATTGTGTGTCTGTGTGTGCCACACTAAACATGGACAACAGAAAGAGAAGAAGAGAACTGTCTGAGGACTTGAGAACCAAAATTGTGAAAATATATCAACAATCTCAAGGTTACAAGTCCATCTCCAGAGATCTAGATTTGCCTTTGTCCACAGTGCGCAATATTATCAAGAAGTTTGCAACCCATGGCACTGTAGCTAATCTTCCTCGGGATAGTCCGGATGGTGGATAAGCAGCCCCAAACAAGTTCCAAAGATATTCAAGCTGTCCTGCGGACTCAGGGAGCATCAGTGTCAGTGCAAACTATCCGTCAACATTTAAATTAAATGAAACGCTATGGCAGGAGACCCAGAAGGACCCAACTTCTGACACAGAGACATAATAAAAGCAAGACTACATTTTGCCAAAATGAACTTGAGTAAGCAAAAATCCTTCTGGGAAAATGTCTTGTGGACAGATCAGACCAAGATAGAGCTTTTTGGTAAAGCACGTCATTCTACTGTTTACCGAAAACGGAATGAGGCCTACAAAGAAAAGAACACAGTACCTACAGTGAAAATTGGTGGAGGTTCAATTATGTTTTGGAGTTGTTTTGCTGCCTCTGGCACTGGGTGCCTTGAATGTGTGCAAGGCATTATGAAATCTGAGGATTACCATTGTAATTTGGGTTGCACTGTACAGTCCAGTGTCAGAAAGCTGGGTTTGCGTCCGAGATCTTGGCTCCTCCAGCAGGACAATGACCACAAACATTCGTCAAAAAGCACCCAGAAATGTATGGCAACAAAGCGCTGGAGAGTTCTGAAGTGGCCATCAATGAGTCCAGATCTAAATCCCATTGAACACCTGTCGAGAGATCTTAAAATTGCTGCTGGGAAAAGGCGCCCTTCCAATAAGAGAGACCTGGAGCAGTTTGCAAAGGAAGAGTGGTCCAACATTCCTGCTGAGAGGTATAAGAAGCTTATTGATGCTTATAGGAAGCAACTGATTTCAGTTATTTTTTCCAAAGGGTGTGCAACCAAATATTAAGTTAAGAGTGCCAATAATTTTGTCCAGACCATTTTTGGAGTTTGGTAAACATTCAGTGCTGTGGAGTCGGAGTACTACAAAATTTGGGTACCTGGAGTCGGAGTCGACAAGCAATGCACCGACTCCTACTAAATCTAGATTGCAATTTAAAAAAAAGCAAGTGTAAATGGCCCAATTCACAAAAAGTTATAATTAATAAATTCTCAACTGTAAGAATAAAGACCAATGCATGCAGTAACCGCAAAAAGAACACGTTAAGTGACCGTGAAGAAGAATGCTTTTCATGTACTTCACTATATGGCACGCAACGCACAATTAGGAGCGGCAATACTTATACTTTCCATAGTGTTATGTTCTGCTGTTACAGGGAACCCATGGGTAACCTAGCCTCTCACTGATAAGGGATTAAGTAAATATGTTTTTTGCAGGACTAGAGACACTTGTTTAAGTGAAGGGAATTGAGGGTCAATAGTTCAAGACTGAAGCTGTAAACCATTGGAAAAACTGCTGCCATTCAGCTAAGGCTATAAAAACTTGTAAACTCCGATTGTTAGCTTAAACTTTAAATATGACTATGGGATTCTACTAGGGAAATCATGTTTTATAATATGCCCCTTCCTGGATCCTGCCACTGCCCTATCTTCAGCAGCAGATCAGCACACAAAAAGGAGAAGGCAGCAGCTTCTGCCCAACTACCTCTCTCTGCTAGAAGAGCTTAGAAGAACGTGGTGGAACAGCTTCTTGGATTCAACTGTAAGTGTTTATAAATACATTTGCATATTAATACAGAGGAGTCTGAGTCGGAAGTACAAAAAACTGCGGAGTCAAAACATTTATCTACCGACTCCACAGCCCTGGTGACATTATGTCCAATTTGCTTTTTTTTCTCCCTTTTTTGGTTTAGTTTTAACACACACAAAGGGAATAAACATGTGTATAGCAAAACATGTGTTACTGCAATCCTTTTCTGTGAGAAATACTTAATTTTCTAGGAAAATTTCAGGGGTACCAACATTTACGGCCATGACTGTATGTTGTTTTGCCATTTGGTACCTTACATTGATGACCCCCACCCCCCAATAGAAGACCAATTACTATAATTTAGTTAAAGGCCATGCTCACACACAGGTTTTTGGTCCCGTCTTTTTCCTGCAATAAAGTCAACTGTTTTTGCTCAAAAAAATCTTTAAAAAAATAAATAAAATAAACCCTGTAAAAAATTCTAATTTGTACATTACAAGTTTATCCAGCAGTTTTTTTTTTTTTTTTGTTCTATTAAAGAAGACCTCTGTCTTGTCCATCATTTGTACTTCAAAACAGATAACAAGCTGGTGTTTTTTTTTTGTACAAAAGTTAGCAGAAAATATAATGTGTGAACTTAGAGTTGGACTGGGGCTTCTTGGGCTTACCAAAGAAGATGCTTTTAGGGCCCCCATCTTTGCAGAACATGTCCTCGTCCACTTTTAATTGCTTATATATCTATGTTGCTATCATGGCACGTAGGACATGTCATCAGTTAGGTCTAAAAGGTTATTTGTGACTTCTTAATATTAAATATAGTGACAAGTGGTTGGCTCCAAACTGGATCATTAGGGCCCATTACTGTCAGAGCTTGGCCCAGCTACCCTGGTGGGACAGTTTGACTCTGATAAAAGTAAATACATTATTTTCATTATCTCTTATAATGGATCATTCCCATCTAGTTTGTTAACCTTTCCTGCTCTAGGCACTATGGGCTACGGCGACCTGTTAGAAAAGAACATGGAGGGGGGGGGCGTGTTTTGGATGCTGAGCTAAGCGGTCGCATGCTCAGGAGCTCCCACCACTTGGCACTGAATATCCTGCTTTAAATCCCTGAAAAGTGGCCAGTTCTTACCCCTGTGGTGCTCCAGTGTTGAGGGAGATCTTGAGGACCCTGGTGGTGCGCGGTGGTGGCTGGTGCGGCGGTCCGATGGTTAGCTCTCCTTCACAGAGCCGTGTACTTTGAGCACGGCGGTCTCCTGGAGAGGGAGTGAGGTACCCTCTGCTGTGGCTGTCGGGCGGCTTCTCCTCTGCTCTTTGGTGTGGTCGGCTGCTCCCTTCGGTCCCCGGCCTGGGCTGCATCTCTCCTGGGCGATGAAGACAAGGTGCCGCCATTCCAGGCTTCATGGGCGTGGCTTCCCTGTTGCTTTGTTACTCCCGGGCTCATCAGTGCAGGCCTAGTGTGGTGTCCTTGCAGCTCCTGGCTGAATCCACGGCTGCAGGTCTGGTTGAACTCCCTGCAGTCTTACATCTGTGCCCCTGCTGCCTTCTGCCCTACTATAAAGCGTGCCTTATTGCCTCCTATATTGCTGGATTGCCTTCTCCTACTGGTGTGCCTGCTGCTGGGCCACATCCTGCATTTCTCTACTTTGCTAGGCTTCAGGGGGCTCTCCACTGCTTGATCCTGAATGCTTCTCTGGGATTGTGAGTACATTGGAGGGTAGCTGCAGTCTTGCTGGGACTTGTGGTGCTTGGTGGTCAGTCTGCGACCTTTGCTATAAGCTGTGGGCCCTGCTCCTGCCCTGAGTGCTTCTTCACCTGCAATCCTGGGACTGTGTGTCTGGTGACTTTCTGCCTGCTCTCTTTGTGGCCCTGTTGGTCAAAGGTGGCACTCGCAACAAGATAAGTATACTAGTATACTGATAAGTATAATAGTATACTGAGGCCTCTCGGCCGACATCTGATGAGGAGGCTCCCTCTGATGACTGGTCCTCCTGCTCCTTTGGCCCTTCTAGGCGAGATCCTGGTGCTCAGACCCTGTTTGCTTCTAAAGTTTCTGTGCAGGCGGCGAAAGCGTTGAGCCTGTTCTCCAGAGCTCAAAACCGTCCTAGCGGGGATTCTCCTGATCCGCCTCTGTCACTGTTTGAGGGATCTTCGACTCCTCAGCAGCCACACTCTCCTGAACGGCCAGTCTATGACGTTACAGCTATGGACCATCGGTTCTTGGAGCTTTTGGCGGCCTTTACCTCCTGCATATCTATTATGGTCACTAAAGTGGATGAGCTGCGGCAGAAGTTTGTTATTCTGTGTGAAAAGATGCGTGAGCGCACTGAAGAAGTGGACGCAGGTTCTCTACGGTGGAAGACACCTTATATCCCTTGCCGGATCAGGTTATTCTCTACAGCGTCAGGTTACCGGAGTCCTGAGTCGGATGGATGACATGGAGAACCGCTTGAAGCGCAACAACGTACGCCTGGTGGGCCTCCCTGAGAAGGTGGAGGGGAATGATCCTGTGCTGTTCCTGGAAAACTGGCTGAAGGAGATTCTTCCTGTGGACACCTTTTCTCCTTATTTCTCCGTTGAGTGGGCTCATCGTGCTCCGGCTCGCCCCCCTCCTCCTGGTGGCCCTCCACGTCCTATCCTGGCCAAACTTCTTCACTTCAGGAACAGAGATGCTATTCTCCGGGCGGTGCAGATCAAGGACGAGGTCATCTGTGAGGGAAGCAGAGTGTCCTTTTATCCTGATTTTTCTGTGGAACTTCGCAAGCAGCGGGTGCAGTTCACGGAGGTCTGGGCAAAGCTGCGCGCCAAGGGCTACTGCTACTCAATGTTGTATCCTGCTCATCTCCAAGTGGTGGATGGGGCCTCTACTAGGTTCTTTAATTCCCCGACTGAAGCTCTTCCAGGGTGGATGCGGCCCCCCCGGTCAGGCCTCCGGATTGCCACGGACTGCTCTTCGTGCTTGTTTATTTTTAGGTAGTGGTTAGGGAGTTAGTTCTTGTTTAGGGCCTCCACAGGTTCCTGACTCTAGCTAGGGTCTCTCTGGGTAGTTTCCTCATTTACCGTCTGTTTTAGTTTATTGTGGGGTGGCCTGAGGGAACTTTGGTAGTTGTGTGTTTAGAATTTCTCAGCGTTCTTTCAACTCTCTGTAGCAGTTGTATTTAGGGTGTAGGTCTGCACTGTGTTAGGGGCTAGCTATTTTACATCCAGTTAAGTGTTAGACAGGTAGTTCTTGGGGATGTTTTTGTTATGCCAGATTGCTTTTGGTTTTGTGTTATGTATCTGTGCCCTGTTTGTCTTTTTGTTGGTTGAATGTGGTGTATATGGTCCCGGTGCTCTGCTCTTCTCTGTCCAGGTCCTCCTGAAGGCTCTCCTGGGCGTCTGTAGTGTTATCTTATATGATGGGGACCTGAAGGTGGTTAGCTGGAATGTCCTGGGGCTTGATTCCAAATTTAAAAGGGCCTCATGCCTTGATTTTGTGAAACGTCAGTCTCCTCACATTATTTGTCTACAGGAGACTTATATTACGGGTCAGAAAGTTCTTGCGCTGAAAAGGGCTTGGATTGCGGGGGGCTACCATACATCCTATTTCACCTATGCTAGGGGTGTCTTGGTGTTAATCACTAAGTCCCTACCACTGACCGTTTCACAGGCAGCCTTTGACCACATTGGGAGATTTGTGATTTTGCATTGTTCCCTGGGTCCTTTCTCATTTGTTCTTGTCTCTGTATATGTACCTCCTCCTTTTCCGGTCTCTGTCCTGGAGCTAATTGCTAACAAACTCCTGTCTTTTCCCTCTGATCCTGTCCTGTTCATAGGTGATTTCAATGTGGCTCCTGATCCTAAGCTCGACCGCACCACCGCTGCTGACCCTGGCTCCTCCTTCTTTAACACTTGGCGTTCGGCGTTGGGCCTGACCGACCTCTGGAGGTGGAAATATCCGATAGCTTCTTCCTTTTCCTTTTATTCTGCGGCCCATAGGTCGTTCTCTCGAATAGATCTCACACTGGCATCCGAGGATCTCCTTCCTGCGGTAAGAGACGTTTCTTACACCACTATTGGGATCCCAGACCACTCTGCTGTGTTGGTAAGCATACTTTTAGCCTCCCCCTTCCCGTATCTGGCACATGCACCCTGGGTGGCTACAGGCCAGGGCATTTGTAGAGGCTCTGGGGGTTGCTCATGCTGAGTACTGGGAGTATAATGACACTTATCCTGACCCCTTAGTTCAATCTGATGCATACAAAGCCACGATTAGAAGGGCCTTTATAGCGGGAGTTACAGGCCAGTTGAAACTTCGGTCTGGAGGGTACGCTGATGCAGGAGGTGGGTGTTCTGGATGCAGAGTATGTTAGGAAACCCTCTCCTATGACTGCGAGGGTGTGGGCCAAAGCTCAAAGATCCCTGTTAGTTGTTCAGAAGGATAGGGTCCAGTTGTGGTTAGCGGGTAGGGAGGCTGCCCTCTTGGAATTCGGGGACAAAAAGGGTAAATTGTTGGCATATTTGGCAAGGGCTAGTCGTCCTGCTGCCTCTATCCCCTGTATTAAGGGTAGTGACGGTGCTATGGTGGTAGACCCTCAGCTGATCAACTCTGTTTTTAGGGATTTTTACTCCTCTTTGTATGCTACCCCTTCTTTGCCCTGTCAAGGGGAAATGTTGTTCTTACGTGACTTGTCCCTTCCCACACTTAGTCGTGCTCAGGCAGCGGTGCTAGCTGCCCCTTTTACAATTGAAGAGGTGTAACAGGCTTTACGTGATCTTCCCCATGTCAAGACCCCTGGTTTAGATGGCATGATAGGGGATTGGTATAGGATGAATGAGGAGCTACCGGCCCCTATACTACTTAACTTGTTTCACTCAATAGCTGCAGCCTATGCTCTTTCGGACTCTATGCGGGAGGCGTTGATTGCGGTGCTCCCTAAACCTGGGAAGGACCCCTTTGCTGCCTGATTCTTAAAGTAGTACTCTGGTGAAAACCTTTTTTCTTTTAAATCAACTAGTGGCAGAAAGTTAAACATATTTGTAAATTACTTCTATTAAAAAATCTTAATCCTCCCAGTACTTATTAGCTGCTGAATGCTACAGAGAAAATTCCTTTCTTTTTGGAACACTGATGACATCACGAACACAGTGCTCTCTGCTGACATCTCTGTCCATTTTAGCAACCATGCATAGCAGATGTATGCTAAGGGCAGCATGGTGGCTCAGTGGTTAGCACTGCTTCCTTGCAGTGCTGGGGACTTGGGTTCAAATCCCACTAAGGACAACAATAAATAAAGCGTTGTTATTATAATAACGTCAGCAGAGAGAACTGTGCTCGTGATGTCATCAGAGAGCATTCCAAAAAGAAAATAATTTTCTCTGTAGTATTCAGCAGCTAATAAGTACAGGAAGGATTTTTTAATAGAAGTAATTTACAAATATGTTTAACTTTCTGACACCAGTTGATTTAAAAGAAAAAAGGTTTTCACCGGAGTACCCCTTTAAAGACCCATTTCCTTGTTGAATGTTGATATTAAGATCTTGGCTAGAGTGTTGGCTAATCGCCTATATGGGGTCATTAACTCTATCATTCATCCTGACCAAACTGGGTTTATGCCGGGTAGGGCTACTGATGTTAATTTAAAGCGCCTGCAACGTAACATAGCTGTGGGGGGAGGGCTCTCCTACTGGAGTGGTGGTTAGTCTGGATATTTACAAAGCCTTTGACTCGTGTTGTGGCCTTATCTGTGGGAAGTTCTAATTACGTTTGGGTTTGGTCCCCAATTTTGCAATTGGGTCCGTTTGCTATATGATGGTCCTAGGGCCCATATTCGCACTAACTTAGATGTTTCTGCTCCCTTTCTCCTGGGACGTGGGACGAAGCAAGGGGTGCCCGCTATCTCCCTTCCTTTTTGCGCTGGTGATGGAGTCTTTAGCGGCAGCCATATGTAGGGACCTGGCTATCTGTGGGATTCCGAGGGGATCCATTGTAGAGAAGGTTTCTCTTTATGCGGATGACACCCTGGTATATTTAGCGTATACTGTGGGTTCGCTCTTGTCCCTCATTGATCTGCTTGACCGGTTTAGTTCGATTTCGGGCTTACGGGTACACTGGACTAAATCATCCCTAATGGCACTTTCCTCTGGAGTTCCCCTCCCAACCTCCCTCCTGGCTGGGGTGCAGGTGGTTTCTCGCTTTAGGTACTTGGGGGTGGAAGTATCTGAGCCCCTGATAGATTATTTGCCCCTAAACTTGGAGACACTTCTACGCTTCACTGTGGAACGGCTGATGGCCTGGTCCTTACTCCTCCTCTCCCTAGCCGGCAGGATCAATATTTTAAAAATTATTTTCCTCCCTAAATTCCTCAACCTGTTTCATTTAGCTCCCATGATTCCCCCTAAAAAGGTTAACACACTGTGTGGTGCTCTGGGATCCTTCTACTGGCAGGGGAGGTCTCCCAGACTTGGTCGGGCTCTACTCCAGGCTCCCAAGAGGCACGACGGCTTAGCTGCCCTTGATGTTTATAACTAATTTCTTGCCTTCCAGTTGGTATATGCAGCGTGGTGGATCAATCTGGATCTGTCCAACTCAGCGACAGCCTTGGCTGGAGCGATTATGGGTTACTATGAAGCCCTTACTAACACTCTCTACAGGTAACATTCAAGATCTTCCTTGCTAAATGTGGTCCGTGAGCGACCTTGTTGGGGAACGTTCATTTACCTCACCTGCATGGGTTACAGGATGCCAGGTTCTGGGGTTCTCATGATGTCAAATTTATGAGCCACTTGCTTGGAGAGAATCAAGTTTTCTTGTCCTTTTCAGACATGAAGGAACGTTATAGCCTCCCTGGAAATGCCTTCTTTAGGTATCTTCAGCTCAGGCATGCAGCTCAGGTGAAGTTTGGCTCCTTGACATTTTCCCCTGTTTTTTTCCAAAGGGGAGCTTCTCCTGGGAACCTCTAAACCCTTGACTCAGGCTTATGCTCTACTGCAGACACTGGGGCCTAGTCTGTTCTCACAAGCATTTTCTAAATGGATAGCTGATAACCCGAATCTGTCTGAGGATCAGTGGAAGGCAGGGCCAGATCATCATTGGCGCTCATGGAGCACCTGCTACGTGCCCCGTGTCACATTCGGGACATCCCTGTGTATCGAAAAATCTTTTCAGGACACAAGGTTGTCCCTGTTACCTCTCTGCAGCCCGCGTTAACTTTAAAAATGCAGGGGCCGCAGGGAGGTAGCGCATGCAGGAACATCACTGACGTCCCGTGCGTGCGCCCATAGAAGAAGAGAAGAGCAGAGCGGAGCAGTGAGGAGGACACGCGCATGGTAAGTTGAACATCATCTTCAGAGCTCCGACCACCCCTCCTCCGGTCCCGGGACCTACTGCTATGGCCCATAGGCCATAGCAGTAGATCGTTACCCCGGACCGGAGGTGCAGTGGTCGGAACACTGAAGTGGGACAGTACACAGGCATACAGCCTCCAGCCATACACTGTATATGGCTGAAGGCTGTATGTCTGTGGGGAACTATACTGCACCTAATGTGGGGGAACTGTACTGCACCTAATGTTGGGGAACTGTACTGCACCTAATGTGGGGGGAACTGTACTGCCAACCTAATGTGGGGGGAAATGTACTGCCAACCTAATGTGGGGGAACTGTACTGCCAACCTAATGTGGGGGAACTGTACTGCCAACCTAATGTGGGGGGAACTGTACTGCCAACCTAATATGGGGGGAACTGTACTGCACCTAATGTGGGGGAACTGTACTGCACCTAATGTGGAGGAACTGTACTGCACCTAATGTGGGGGAACTGTACTGCACCTAATGTGGGAGAACTGTACTGCACCTAATGTGGGGGAACTGTACTGCCAATCTAATGTGGGGGAACTGTACTGCCAACCTAATGTGGGGGAACTGTACTGCCAACCTAATGTGGGGGAACTGTACTGCCAACCAAATGTGGGGGGAACTGTACTGCCAACCTAATGTGGGAGAGCTATACTGCCAACCTAATGTGGGGGAACTACAACCTAATGTGGGGGAACTGTGTGTGGGGTTGGTGAAGAAAAGTGTAGTGGAGAAGGACCAGGAGGGCTGAAGGGAGGTTGTTTGTGGGGGGTGGGGGGGTGAGGTAAGGTAAGTGTGAGTTTGGCAATGGGGGCAAAGGAGTGTGAAGGGGACTGAGGGGGGGGGTAGGGGGTGCAAAAAAGTGGAATAGTGGAGAAGGACCAGGAGTGTTGAAGGGGGGGGACTTAAGGACCAGGGGAGGACTAAGGCTAAGTTTCCAGAGAAGGCAAAAGCATAAGAAAAAAATGCCCAAAATTACCATAACACAGGAAAAAATCATAATGAAGTGCTCCGTCTTCCAGGCAGCCTTGATCTGGCCCTAGTGGAAGGAGGTTGAGGGCTCTTATTATTCTACAGTGGTTAGTGGGAGAGATATGCTGATCCAATCTAGGTATGTTTTACAGTTGTATTATACCCCTGCTGAGCTGAAGCTTATTGGTGTTTCACAGTCTGATTTGTGTTTCCGCTGTTTGGGTGCAGTAGGTACTTTTTTGCATGCTGTGTGGGAGTTTCCAGTCATTGCTCTCTTCTGGAGGAAGGTGATGGGGATTCTGGCTAATAAATTGGACTTTCCTTATCTACTCACCCCTACGGTATGCCTGCTGGGAGTCATAAATGAGGTGGTTTCTAGTTCTCATAGATGTCTATTGATTTGCTAAAGTGGTTCTGATGACCTGGAAGGATACCTCCCCTCCTCCGTTGTCTCGTTGGCTGGCTCTGGTCAGCAAGTATGTCTCGTTATACCAGACTCTTTATGTGAGTCGTAGGTGTCCAAAGAAATTCAACAAGGTATGGACCCCCTGGCTTCTGCTTGATATGTCGGCGGACCCCCTGGGTGGATTGTCCCATTAATTTTCTTTCGGCACTGTGGTTCTTATTGGGTGTGTGTGGGGGGGGGGGGGGGGGGGGTTAGGGTTACTGGGATGTGTGTTTGTGTGTATGTGAGTGTGTTAGTATGTGTGGGGCTTTCTCCAGTTGGGTCTCAGATATGCTCTTATGTTTTCCTGAGCAATTCCCTGTATGTCCTATGCTGGATCTGGTCTCTGGGTTCTCCTGAGTTTATTGCATTTGTTGTATTTTGTTCCACCTTGGGTGGTGTTTATTATTTTAATAAAACATTTTTAATAAATACTTTAAAAAAAGAAAAGAACATGGAGAGGTGGAGAAATGTTTACTGGCATCTGGAAATACATGTCATGGGTAGGCTTGCCACCTTTCTTGCAAAAAAATACTGGCCATGTTAATTTGCATAATTAATTATATATGCGTGACATCACAGGATACACATATGTGGGGGAAATTTTGTCCTATACTGACCCCTATAACTTCTTTATTTCTCCTTATGCACCCCGATCTGTAGTTTTTAACAGTATCATTTTTGTTTTGATGTGACTTTTTGATAGCTTTTTTTATTAAGTTCGGGAGTTGCAGTTAGTTACTAACTACAACTCCCAGTATGCCCTGATACAGCCTGTGGCTCAGCAACTTCCACAAATGAAAACTACAACTCCCAGCATGTTGGACTATATAGTAGTATATAGTATAGGTCAGTGTTTCCCAACCTTGGGTGACTCCAGCTGTAGCAAAACTACAACTCCCAGCATGCTGGGAGTTGTAGTTTTGCAACAGCTGGAGGCGCTCTGGTTGGAAAACACTGACATAGGTTATGGTGCAACATTCCGGGAGTTGGAGGATTGGATGTATAAATACCGGCCATTGCATTGCTGGTATTTTTTGTATAAAAATACCGGCAGGGTGGCCAAAATACCGGTATTGCCGGTAAAATATCGGCCAGGTGACAATCCTAGTCATGGGGTATAGAATCCACAAGTTGCAACAATGTAGAAACTACACTGTCCATTGTAGACTGGAGTCAACCTTTAATTCAAAAATTAAGCTCTTTTTGTCCAGCATCAGCCTTAGATCGAATGGTTTCCTGTACTGAAATGGGTACAGGCATTAGGGCCACACTGCCCCCTCCAATAAGTGATGTACACTGAATGGTCGCAAGTTGCATCCGCCTAGGGCCAGAACTGCTTGTGGCAATGCACTAATCCAGTACAGTGGTCCCTCAAGTTACAATATTAATTGGTTCTGGGACGACCATTGTATGTTGAAACCATTGTATGTTGAGACCAGAACTCTGTGGAAACCTGGTAATTGGTTCTAAAGGCACCAAAATGTCATCCAAAAATAGGAAAAAGTGAGGATTAAAGAAAAAAAAAAAAAAGTAGATTACTAATATAGATAAAGCAAGTCCTTATATATAAAAGTAAGATCTGCTGGAAGCTGTAAATCACTGTCTATGTCAGTGTTTCCCAAGCAGGGAGACTCCATCTGTTGCAGAACTACAACTCCCAGCATGCCCGGACAGCCTTTGGCTGTCCGGGCATGCTGGGAGTTGTAGTTTTGCAACCACTGGGGGCACCCTGCTTGGGAAACACTGGTCTATGTAGAGGACAGGAGCTTCTTTGAGGTCCTGTACAGTACAGGCAATGTCCTAAAAAAGTAAAATGGAGTCGCCCTCACCTGGTGTCCAAAGGAGCAGGTAACCCTGGTACAGGTATGCAGGAGAACATGTAATACCTCCTGTACTGTAGGGGGCGCTACCAGACATCAGTCAGTGCATACGCTTCAGTAATACAGGGGTTTTACCAGTAAAATGCCGATTCTGATTGGTCAGTTCTTCCAGCCATTGACATGTTTCACAGATCTGGACTGTCCGTAGCATTGTATGTTGAGTCTGGTTTCAAGTTACAATGGTCCAGAAAAGACAATTGTATGTTAAAACTATTGTATGTTGAGGCCATTGTAAGTTGAGGGATCACTGTATCTGTCATTGCATCTGAAAGACACATTGTTGCATCTCTCGTCTTACATGTATATAGTAATCTGTTTATAATACAGATCCAAAACATGTAACTGCATTTAACATTTTCAGATTTTAAATATAAGCTATCAAGGGAGAAAATGTGGAGCATTTGCTATGCAGGGGCAATTGTTTCCCATAAGAAGATGGTGCTTTTAATATATTCTATTTTGTTACTGTAATGATAATGAATCATCCGGAGATGGAGCATCACATCATTATTCTGCATATTCATGTTAATTTCCTTAATAAAAATGTAATACTTCTCCTTTAAATAGCTGCCAGGCTGGCTCTATGAACCACATACTGTGATGCCCATGCTGAACATCTCCCCCCCCCCCCCCCCCCTTCCCAGCTAAATGAATATGCATTGTGCAGCAGAATATGTCAGTGATTTTTGCAAGGATGATATGTGTCATTTCCAAGGCTCTGATGTGCTCAGATGAAGAGATTCCCGCATGTGTGTATTAGATTGTCAGCCAGAAAACTTCTCTACTCCGCTATGGGAGGGGGCGAGGTTGTCGCTTTCCGATTTTTTTTTTAAATATTATGTTACAGACGCATTTTATTGTAATTGTTACAATGAAAGCCACAGCCAACAAAATTTTAACTATGAAAATTATGAGAATTATTTAACCTTGAGCTACCGGTTTCAAATGAACATGTGTAATTCTGCAGCTTTCCAATAACATTATATTAGGGCATGTAATGGATGGCTTTGTAATACAGTGACCCCTCGACCTATGATGGCCCCGACATACGATAATTTCAACATGCGATGGCCTCTCAGAGGCCATCGCATGTTGAAGGCAGCATCAACATACGATGCTTTTGTATGTCGGGGCCATCGCATAAACGGCTATCCGGCAGCGCTGACTGCTTCAGCTGCCGCCGGATAGCTGTTTACGTTGCCCTGTGAGCTACGGTGATGGTCACTCACCTGTCCTCGGGGCTACGGAGGTCCTCTTCGGGATCCCCTCCATCGTCGGCGCTCTCCATCGACGTCATCACATCGATGCGCACGCTGTCCCGTCATCCAATAGGAGCGGCGTGCGTAGCAACATGATGGCGTCAACGCGGTTGCCGGGTAAGCAGAGGCCTTGCCGGAGCATTGGGAACACCTCGGCGACGCGGCTACAGCGATGGAGGCGACATCCCGGGCAGCGGTGACGGTCCAGAGCGGCGGGGACAGGTGAGTACAACTTTCTCTAACAGTGGTCTTCAACCTGCGGACCTCCAGATGTTGCAAAACTACAACACCCAGCATGCCCGGACAGCCAACGGCTGTCTGGGCATGCTGGGTGTTGTAGTTTTGCAACATCTGGAGGTCCGCAGGTTGTAGACCCCTGTCCTATACTTTACATTGCACGGATCCCTCAACATACGATGATTTCAACAAACGATGGTCCATTTGGAACGGATTACCATCGTATGTTGAGGGACCACTGTATATGGTCATGTTTAGTCTGCCAAGGTGGGAACTACTTCTTGGCTAATACAGGGAAATCTTACTTCATATACCCTGCCTATGGAAAGGGGTTGTCATTTGGTTAGCACAACCCTATTAAAGTAGCTTAAAGCAGGAGATGAAATTCAAGGTCATACCTAAAAGTGCACAGGCCCACCAAACTGACCCTTGTTCTAATAATGTCACAGTAACTGTATTATGCAACAAATGTTCAACTGCAGTGTGATTTTGTGCTTCGGAAAGTATTGTGTAAATCATTGCAGCAAATTCTACCACCACTAGGTGGTGCTTTAGAGTGTTGTACAGCAATAAAAGTACCTATTACTTTTCTTCTCCTTAACAGCACATCATGTGGTTCGGCTTGGTACTGCAAGTAACCATTATTAGAATGTACATGAAAATGTCACTCTTGAAAGACTATTGAAAACTAGTAAGTAAAAAAATGTGTATATCTTCATATTTCACTGATCTGTTAAGTAACTTTTGCAACAATGTTCTATCAATAATAAAGATTCCATTCTGGTTTGGATAGTGTAAATCCAAATTGTATCACAGTTCACTGTATCACACATGATAGGCTTTGATACATTATGCATTATGGGGGAGATTTATTAAAACCTGTGTAGAGAAAAAGGGGTGCAGTTGCCCATAGCAACCAATCAGATGGCTTCTTTCCTTTTTTTTTTTAAGAGGCATCATGACTCTGCTCCCTTGTGACATCATGCCCGGCCCCTCAATGCAAGTCTATGGGAGGGGGCGTGATGGTCATCATGCCCCCTCCCATCGGCTTGCTTTGAGGGGGTGGGGCGTGACGTTACAAGGGGGCAGAGTCGTGATGTCACGATACTCCAGCCCCATGGTCGTGAGCCTTCAGACACAGAGCTATCATTGCTCTGTGCAGCTGAGACAGGTGGGTGCTGCATGAGAGATTGCGGGGGTCCCCAGCGGCAGGAGCCCCACGATCAGACATCTTATCCCTTATCCTTTGGATAGGGGATAAGATGTCTTAGGGTCGGAGTACCCCTTTAAGTCGATAGAGCTCGTCCCCTGCAACAAGTGTCAATAAAGCTATAACACTATTTGCTCTGAGGCAAGATAAATTATTATCCTGAAAATCCACTTCACCATCACCAAACCTATACATTTTCTATGTATACCTGGGTGTGGACTATTGAGATAATGATTGCCAATTCCCTGGTCCATGGTATGTAAACCCATATCATAAATGATGGGGAAATGTGTTTCATTAGTACGGGACCAAACAGAGTATCTAGTATCAGCTTCATAGTCTTTTACCGGGTACATAACTCTGTATTATACGACGTAAGACATAAGATCCAGCATCTTCTCCTTAGCGAATGCATATTGGTGACTCATCTCTGAATATGACTTTCCTCCATTCCTCCACATTCCATGGTTGCTTCTTTTTAGCTCACTGTAACCTTGTTTTCTTCTGTGTAGGCGTTAGTGCTTGTTTTTCTTTGGCTTTTCTATATGTAAATCCCATTTCATTCTGCCATTGACTCCTCTTTATTTCTTTTATTTGTTTTAGTTGAATCCGTGATGGAGATTCCAAACAAAGCCTCCAACACATACAGTACAGACCAAAAGTTTGGACACACCTTCTCATTCAAAGAGTTTTCTTTATTTTCATGACTATGAACATTGTAGATTCACACTGAAGGCATCAAAACTATGAAGTAACACATGTGGAATTATAACGACAACAAAACCAGAAATAATGTACAAATGGAAGCACACCAAAAGTATTTAATTTATACAAATGTAACAATCTTTATTAGGAGCACAGGATTAACAGCAAAAAGACAAAAAATATTGATAATAATGTAACAGACACACAGAATTAATTAAAAACACTTAAAAAGACCCAAATTGGGCCACACCACACAGATGAGACATGGTGTATGTCTCATCCGGACCAGGGCCAAAGAATGGCTCTCCTACCACCAATAAAATGATTGCAGTACACTATGACAAAGTGACATATGCAAAGTGCACAGGATATACCTATATGCAAAGGTGTCACAGTGAACATCAAAGAATGACATACAATATCTCTGTGAATAAAGTGCCAAGCAATATGCAAACAAATGAGCAAGAGATACCAGCAAAATACCAGCAAAATACCAGAGATACCAGCAAAATATAAGGTCAGATAGGAGGCAGGGCCTGCAAAAGGTAGGGGCAAATATCACCCATACGCCCGGGTCCAAAGAACCTCCACGCGTTCCGTCACTGAGTGACTTCCTCAGGAGTGTGGAGATGTGAACTAACATTGTGCCTTATATACAGAAGATAACAACAAAAATAAATAATAATAATACCTTGCAGGTGTGACAGCAGGAGACCACGCCGCGGCCGCCATCTGGCCGCGGCCGCCGACACATAGGGGCGTAACAATATCATATGACATAATACATAATAACTATAGAGTGTCCACAGTCTCCAATAATATGGCGCCCATGTGTTAATCGGCATCCGCAGACACCATCAGGATGGCGGCGTCGCGTAGTGGCCAGAGGGTTCCCATAGAGACAGCGCACCCCCGTCCGCATCAGCAGACGTGATGACGTCTTGGGATCATGTGACCGCAAAGCCAGCGGTCACATGATAACATAGAGGGCGTGGCTACTATTTGTGATATTCTGCTGTATTTAATGCCTTTTTCCCATGATCGAGAATGTGGGAGGTTTCACTGGGTCATGTGACCGCGGGCCATGTAATCTGGAGGCGTGGTTATCTCAGGATACTTACTATTACCTATTGATTGCGCTGCTATGTCGGCTTTGGCTGGCATGTCAGCGTAGTCTCCTTGGTAGCCACTCCCTCTATGTTATCATGTGACCGCTGGCTTTGCGGTCACATGATCCCAAGACGTCATCACGTCTGCTGACGCGGACGGGGGTGCACCGTCTCTATGGGAACCCTCTGGCCACTACGCGATGACGCCATCCTGATAGCATCTGCGGACGCCGATTAACACATGGGCGCCATATTATTGGAGACTGTGGACACTCTATAGTTATTATGTATTATGTCATATGATATGGTTACGCCCCTATGTGTCGGTGGATGCGCCAAGATGGCAGCCGCGGCGTGGTCTCCTGCTGTCACACCTTCAAGGTATTATTATTATTTATTTTTGTTGTTATCTTCTGTATATAAGGCACAATGTTAGTTCACATCTCCACACTCCTGAGGAAGTCACTCAGTGACGGAACGCGTGGAGGTTCTTTGGACCCGGGCGTATGGGTGATATTTGCCCCTACCTTTTGCAGGCCCTGCCTCCTATCTGACCTTATATTTTGCTGGTATCTCTTGCTCATTTTTTTACAATTGCATATTGCTTGCCACTTTATTCACAGAGATATTGTATGTCATTCTTTGATGTTCACTGTGACACCTTTGCATATAGGTATATCCTGTGCACTTTGCATATGTCACTTTGTCATAGTGTACTGCAATCATTTTATTGGTGGTAGGAGAGCCATAGTTTGGCCCTGGTCTGGATGAGACATACACCATGTCTCATCTGTGTGGTGTGGCCCAATTTTGTCTTTTTAAGTGTTTTTAATTAATTCTGTGTGTCTGTTACATTATTATCAATATTTTTTGTCTTTTTGCCATGTTAATCATGTGCTCCTAATAAAGATTGTTACATATGTATAAATTGAATACTTTTGGTGTGCTTCCATTTGTACATTATTTCTGGTTTTGTTGTCGTCTTGGGTTCATATAATGTTGGTTAAGCACCCAGTCTTATATACTATTGTCTAGCTGAGCCCCCCTCTCTTTCTTTCTTAAACATGTGGAATTATAGACATAACAAAAAAGTGTGAAACAACTGAAAATATGTCATATTCTAGGTTCTTTAAAGTTGCCACCTTTTGCTTTGATTACTGCTTTGCACACTCTTGGCATTCTCTTGATGAGCTTCAAGAGGTAGTCACCTGAAATGGTCTTCCAACAGTCTTGAAGGAGTTCCCAGAGATGCTTAGCACTTGTTGGCCCTTTTGCCTTCATTGGGTTCAGGTCTGATGACTGTGCAGGCCAGGTCATCTGGCGCAGCACCCCATCACTCTCCTCCTTGGTCAAATAGCCCTTACACAGCCTGGAGGTATGTTTGGGGTCATTGTCCTGTTGAAAAATAAATGATGGTCCAACTAAACGCAAACCGGATGGATTTGCATGCCGCTGAAATATGCTGTGGTAGCCATCCTGGTTCAGTATGCCTTCAATCCCCAACAGTGTCACCAGCAAAGCACTCCAACACCATCACACCTCCTCCTCCATGCTTCACGGTGGGAGCCAGGCATGTAGAGTCCATCCGTTCACCTTTTCTGCGTCGCACAAAGACACGGTGGTTGGAACCAAAGATCTCAAATATGGACTCATCAGACCAAAGCACAGATTTCCACTGGTCTAATGTCCATTCCTTCTGTTCTGTAGCCCAAACAAAGCTCTTCTGCTTGTTGCCTGTCCTTAGCAGTGGTTTCCTAGCAGATATTCTACCATGAAGGCCTGATTCACACAGTCTCCTCTTAACAGTTGTTCTAGAGATGTGTCTGCTGCTAGAACTCTGTGTGGCATTGACCTGGTCTCTAATCTGAGCTGCTGTTAACCTGCGATTTCTGAGGCTGGTGACTCCGATGAACTTATCCTCCGCAGCAGAGGTGACTCTTGGTCGTCCTTTCCTGGGACGGTCCGCATGTGAGCCAGTTTCTTTGTAGCCCTTGATGGTTTTTGTGATTGCACTTGGGGACACTTTCCACCTACAATATGACATATTTTTTGTTGTTTCACACTTTTTTGTTATATCAATAATTCCACATGTGTTAATTCATAGTTTTGATGCCTTCAGTGGGAGTCTACAATTTTCATAGTCATGAAAATAAAGAAAACTCTTTGAATGAGAAGGTGTGTCCAAACTTTTGGCCTGTACTGTATGTGAACAGAGACTTATAATAATACCTTGATCAGATCAGCGAGTGTTTAACTCCTGGTACCTCTGTTGTCTAGCTGAAGGCGTCACACAGTTGAATACAAATGTACAGACATAGGTCTGTACATTCCATATAGATTGTGCTTAGTAAGGACGCTTCACCCCCTTTTTTTTTTCTTTTAAAAAGCTTTATTGTTTTTACATAGTTATACAGAATATTGCGCAATGAATAACAAAAATAAGAAAAAATAAAAAAGCCATAGGAATAAGTCTCCAATATTATATAAATGCAAGTACCGTATATACTCGAGTATAAGCCGAGTTTTTCAGCACGATTTTTCGTGCTGAAAACACCCCCCTCGGCTTATACTCGAGTGAACTCTCCACCCGCAGTGGTCTCCAACCTGCAGGCCTCCAGAGGTTTCAAAACTACAACTCCCAGCAAGCCCTGGCAGCCATCGGCTGTCCGGGCTTGCTGGGAGTTGTAGTTTTGAAACCTCCGGAGGTCCGCAGGTTGAAGACCACTGCGGCCTTCGACATCATCCAGCCCCCTCTCACCCCCTTTAGTTCTGTACAGTACTCGCCTCCGCTCGGCGCTGGTCCGGTGCTGCAGGACTGTCCGGAGAGGAGGTCGTCCGGTGGGATAGTGGTTCCGGGCTGCTATCTTCACCGGGGAGGCCTCTTCTAAGCGCTTCGGGCCCGGCCCCAGAATAGTCACATTGCCTTGACAACGACGCAGAGGTACATTCATTGCCAACGTACTTCTGCGTCATCGTCCAGGCAACGCCTCTATTCCGGGCCCGAAGCGCGGAGAAGAGGTGCCCCCAGTGAAGATAGCAGCCCGGAACCACTATCCCACCGGACGACCTCCTCTCCGGACAGCCCTGCAGCACTGGACCAGCGCCGAGCGGAGGCGAGTACTGTACAGAACTAAAGGGGGTGAGAGGGGGCTGGATGATGTCGAAGGCCGCAGTGGTCTTCAACCTGCGGACCTCCGGAGGTTTCAAAACTACAACTCCCAGCAAGCCCGGACAGCCGATGGCTGCCCTGGCTTGCTGGGAGTTGTAGTTTTGAAACCTCTGGAGGTCCGCAGATAGAAGACCACGGAGGGCGGATGATGACAAGAGGATGATGAAGGGGGGGTGTGGGAAGATGACAAGAGGATGATGAAGGGGGGGGTGTGGGATGATGAAGGGGGGTGGGGATGATTACAAGGGGATGATGAAGGGGGGTGTGGGATGATTACAAGGGGATGATGAAGGGGGTGTGTGGGATGATTACAAGGGGATGATGAAGGGGGGTGGGGAGGATGACAAGGGGATGATGAAGGGGGGTGTGTGGGATGATGACAAGGGGATGATGACAGGTGATGATGATGAGGGTCTGGATGATGACAGGCGGTGATGATGATGAGGATGTTAATGACGGGTCTGGATGATGACAGGGGGGGATGATGTATTTCCCACCCTAGGCTTATACTCGAGTCAATAACTTTTCCTGGGATTTTGGGTTGAAATTAGGGGTCTCGGCTTATACTCGGGTCGGCTTATACTCGAGTATATACGGTATCACATTCCTGACAACTTCGCCACTCTCCCGAAAAAAAAACCAAAAAAAACAACACAGCAGCAGCGCCCAGCAGCTCTCCGCCTCGCCCCCATCAGCCATCTCACCCTCTATTTATCCACTTATTCCAAATTAAATTAAATATATCTATTGAGCCTCTTTTTATATAAATTGCTCTCTCCCATGCTACTATCTTCTCTACTATCTTCTCCATTTTCTTACTAAGACAATTTTTTGTCGGAGTACAGTATATTATAGTCTTTTAAATTGTATTCCTATTTCTTCTTTCAAGTTTACCTTTTTTTCTTTTTTGACCATCTGATACTCAGGCTTCCTCTCAGGTCCTCTGTGTGGCAGGGGCGATCCCCAGCATAAAAATGCATCCTCCATTGTATGCATTTTTATGCTTAGGATCGCCCCTAGCAATGGACTACAAGGGAAGGATCTGCTCCCCCAGTTTAAATGCACAACCGCATTTGGGGTTGAGCACCTCCAGCCATTTGAGACAACGTTTTTTGTTGTTGTTTAAATTTTATACTTGGAGGTGTGTAAACTCCATATGTAAAGCAACCTGAACATTTTCTAGGCAGCATTATGGTAGCACCTGTGAGGCCATGCACCTACATTAGCCAACACAGGTGGGGCTTGCTGTTTGCCTCCCCCTCCCATTGTATGTGTGCTTAGCCACGCTGGAGGGTACCTGGGAGGACTCTGTTAGCCGACCTAATGCTACCGTAATTGCCCACTGGCCCCTGTTTTGCTTATCACGCACAGGTAGGTTTAGCGCTAGGTCTCGTGCCATCTGAGAAACCTTGGCGTTGGTGTGCGGGCACTGGTATGTCCTTCATATAAGGATATACTGGCGAATGTCTCAATTTTAACATCAGTGTTGAGGGATAGCCAATGTCACTGTATACATCTACCACAGTAGTGCACCTAAATTCCTGTATTGTATTGTTCTAATTGTTACACATCCACACCGTCTATCTAGTGTGGGATTCTATTGTGGCACTTGTAGTCGGCTGCAGGCATCCTCCATTGTATGCATTTTTATGCTGGGGATTGCCTCTAGCAACGGACTGCAAGGGCAGGATCTGCTCCCCCAGTATAAATGCACAACCGCATTTGGGGTTGTGCACCTCCAGCCATTTGAGACCACGTTTTTTGTTGTTGTTTAAATATAGTATAAATAAAGACTAAAAAGCTGTTCCTAAAACAACACCTAAAGTTATAGACACCACTTGCCACAGGAAGTAGGTATAATGTATGCTGTCCCTCTTTGTTCTTGTTTTGGTTGAGACAAGCTATTGTGTCAGAACCAGATTTCTCCTGTCTTGATGGGCCCTGCCCTGTATACAATCTAACGGTCTAGTGCATTAGACACAGAATAATAACTAATAGTAAGTCTTTTTTTTTTCTTTTTGTGTTTTGTCTCTTTTTGTTAATATCTGTAGGTATCGGCGTCTCCTCATATATAATATCTGTAGGTATCGGCGTCTCCTCATATAACCGGCTTGTCGTCGTTCGGCACAGTAATCCATTCCTCCCAGTTCTATAATCAATCACACTAAATTAGTTCAGTCTTCACGGTTTTAGTTATTTAACTTATTTTGCTGTCTTTGACAATTTGTCACTTATTTATGGCACTACACGATAACTATAAAGTGAGGAAATGAAGCAGGAGGAATCTCTAGACAGGGAAATGCGCAGA
This sequence comes from Hyla sarda, assembly GCF_029499605.1. Taxonomy (NCBI): domain Eukaryota; kingdom Metazoa; phylum Chordata; class Amphibia; order Anura; family Hylidae; genus Hyla; species Hyla sarda. The sequence continues at coordinate 121,162,374 of NC_079194.1, read as the reverse complement.
GATATTTTTGTATAGTCAAGAAATAAAGATTTGAGACATTCAAAGCTGGCAAGAAATGGAGATGGAAGAAAACAACATATTTGAACAGAAATGAACTAGCGTACGATATGGTGGCAATTTTCTTTTACCTTTTCTTAAGATTTTATGCATGATACTTCTCCTTTAAAATCACACTATTCTGACCCCTATTTTTTATTTTTCTGTCTGTGGAGCTGTTTAAAGGCACATGTTTAATCTTTAGTTTTTATCAGTATCACTTTTGCATATATGTGACTTTCTGAACCTTTTTTCTTAGGATATGATGTCACCTAAAGTCATCAATTTGAGAATTTGAAATTGTTTTGTGCTTATGCTATATGCCATTCACGTTACAGGATCAATTATGTTATATTTTAATAGTTCTGACAATTACACTTGTGGCAATGCAAAATATTTTTGTTTTTATATTTTTTAGTTCCTCTAGGGTAATTTTATAAGCAATCATTCAATTGCTTATACTAAGCAATCCTATGCTATTACATAGAATTGCTCAGCATGATCAGTGGTCTGCTAGTAGAGCCTGCCAGAGGCAGACTCTCTTAGAAGATCACCGGGTGGCCATCATGAAGGCTTCCAAGGAAACCAGTCAGCATCCCAGTTCATCATCTTTAAAGAAAGCACAACTTACGCACTCGCTTTAAACTTTGGTCACCTTACCTTTTCTCAGAAGCTTCTGAGGGAAGAGTCTTCTAGGTTCAACCTTTTTTCCCATGCTAGCACCAATCACTGCAAACCAAGGTCTAACACTTTTTCCCCAGTTTGGTCTAGCTTAGACTAGAGTGCAAACACAGCCTTCCTACTCCCTGCTGGGTCGCATGTAAAAAAAACATTTAGGCCTAGTTGAAAACCTGTTAAAGCAAAAGCAAGCAAGTCCAGTTTCAGATCTAACCTAAGTCAGATCTGAGTTGGATCACTGTGATCATGGCACTGTGTGATGTTCAGGAGGTTTTCACCCAAGGCTGTCTCCAGCCCTTGAGAGGACATTTAATTCCAAAATCCTGTTTCCTGCTTCAAGAAAGAGAATTGCCCACTCAGAAAAGGGAAATAGCTGAGCAAAGACTCTTCTGCAAACACTTAAATCTTTGTGGGCTGGTAGCCGGAGTAAATTCTGTGTGGCTTTCATATCACAATTAATTTAAGCATGCACCCTGTGATAGGAATTAGTGCAACTAGTGCAATTAGTGCGTAGAGACTTGTAAAGTCTTTCAAGTCTCTACGCCACGGTTAAAGGGGTTATCCACCATAAGGTGATTTTTGTACATACCTGCCAGGCTATCTTCTTGTGAACTGGGTATTTCCTGTTGGATTTAGTTCTCAAACTAAACATCCCATAGTTCCATGCTTGTAAGTTTGAGGTCATTTTCCTCCCTCCTACACATCAGCCACCGCACCAAAAGATCAGTGTTTTCTAACCAGGGTGGGGTGGCTGGCAAAGACTTTTAGTCAGTTTAACTGCTTCCAGAGCAACTGCTAAGGAAAATGTGACCAAAGGGATTGTCTATTTAGAGCTTATATGAGGCAGAGGTCAAGCCAGGGACGATTTTAGGCTTAGTGTGGCCTTGGGCAAAATCAAAAGTGGGGCCCCAAAAGTCATAATAGTGCACTAACCAGATTTGCTGATTTTTGGTCACTTCACATACCATAAAAAAAAAAAATCTAGAAAGCAATGGAAAAGTTCCATAAAAACAAAAATGTTACCGATAAAAACGACAAATCACAGAGCGAAAAATGACCCTCATACATCCCCATATACAGAAAAATAAAAGAGTTATAGGGATCAGAATAGTACAATTTTATATTTTTGTATAGTTCCCCCACATTAGGTTGGCAGTATAGTTCCCCCACATTAGGTAGGCAGTATAGTTCCCCCACATTAGGTTGGCAGTATAGTTCCCCAGCATTAGGTTGTAGTTCCCCCACATTAGGTTGTGGTTCCCCCACATTAGGTAGGCAGTATATTTCCCCCACATTAGGTTGGCAGTATATTTCCCCCACATTAGGTTGGCAGTATAGTTCCCCCACATTAGGTTGGCAGTATATTTCCCCCACATTAGGTTGGCAGTATAGTTCCCCCACATTAGGTTGGCAGTATAGTGCCCCCCACATTAGGTTGGCAGTATAGTTCCCCCACGTTAGGTTGGCAGTATAGTTCCCCCACATTAGGTAGGCAGTATAGTTCCCCCACATTAGGTTGGCAGTATAGTTCCCCCACATTAGGTTGTAGTTCCCCCACATTAGATTGTAGTTCCCCCACATTAGGTTGGCAGTATAGTTCCCCCACATTAGGTTGGCAGTATATTTCCCCCACATTAGGTTGGCAGTATATTTCCCCCACATTAGGTTGGGAGTATATTCCCCCCACATTAGGTTGGCAGTATAGTTCCTCCACATTAGGTTGGCAGTATTTTTCCCCTACTTTAGGTTGGCAGTATAGTTCCCCCCACATTAGGTTGTAGTTCCCCCACATTAGGTAGGCAGTATAGTTCCCCCACATTAGGTTGTAGTTCCCCCTCATTAGGTTGGCAGTATAGTCCCCCCACATTAGGTTGTAGTTCCCCCACATTAGGCTGGCAGTATAGTTCCCCCACCATAGGTTGTAGTTCCCCCACATTAGGTAGGCAGTATAGTTCCCCCACATTAGGTTGTAGTTCCCCCACAGAAGGCTGGCAGTATAGTTCCCCCACATTAGGTTGTAGTTCCCCCACATTAGCTTGGCAGTATAGTTCCCTCACATTAGTTTGTAGTCCCCCCACAGTAGGTAGGCAGTATAGTTCCCCCACATTAGGTTATAGTTAGCCCACAGTAGGCTGGCAGTATAGGTCCCCCCACATTAGGTTGGCAGTATAGTTCCCCCACATTAGGTTGGCAGTATAGTTCCCCCACATTAGGTTGGCAGTGTAGTTCCCCCCACAGTCGGTTAGAAGTATAGGTCCCCCCACATTAGGTTGGCAGTATAGTTCCCCCACCTTAGGTTGGCAGTATAGGTCCCTCACATTAGGTTGGCAGTATAGTTCCTCCACATTAGGTTGTAGTTCCCCCACATTAGGTTGTAGTTCCCCCACAGTAGGCTGGCAGTATAGTTCCCCCACATTAGGTTGTAGTTCCCCCACAGTAGGTATGCAGTACAGTTTCCCCACATTAGGTTGTAGTTCCCCCACATTAGGCTGGCAGTATAGGTCCCCCCCCCCACATTAGGTTGGCAGTATAGGCCCCTCACATTAGGTTGTAGTTCCCCCACATTAGGTTGGCAATATAGGTCCCCCCACATTAGGTTGGCAGTATAGGTCCCCCCACATTAGGTTGTAGTTCTTGTAGTTCCCTATAGTTCCCTGTAGTTATCTCAGCAACTAAATTGCGGGGTCCCTATCAACTAAGAGCACAGACAGAGGTCTTTTACCTGGCTTCAATCTGTGCAGTCGGTGCTCCAACAGTGTAGGCAGCCTCAGCAGCCCGTACTAATAGAGCACCGATAACATTGATCATTGATGTAATAGTAATGTAAGTATTAGTCCCTTATGGAAGCTAAAAATTGGTGAGCAAAATGAAAAAAGTTAATAAATATGAATAAATCCCTTCGCTAATAAAAGTTTAAATTACCCCCTTTTCCCATTTTTCAAATAAAATAATGTAAACAAAAATAAACATATGTGATATCACCGCATGTGGAAATATCAGAACTATTAAAATTAAAATATAAAGTTAAGTGCACATTCAATGGCCTAAACGTAAAAAATCGCAAAAGTCGAGAATTGCTGATTTTTGGTCACACCTGAAAAAAATACTGCACTAATTTTCATACAAGAAGTTACATTTTTTTTATTTTTTTAAGTACGGTAGTAAAAAAATTATCAATGTAATTGTATGGACCTAAAGAATAAGTGTAGGCTTTTCGTTTTGTGTGTTTTTTTTTTTTTGGCGCAATTTTGTAGCATGCTCTTTACAATGTAGTTTTAAAAGAAAAAGGTAAATAATTAATACATAAATAAATAAATACATAAATAAATAATTAAGCCAAACAATACTTTACAATTCAAAGCTGACAAAATAAGCCTATTTAATAGTGTGAAATAAGGCGAGGAGGGCCTAAAATATAACTTTTAATATGTCTATTAAAATGTTCTCACATCAAACACCCAGTGTCAGTGTTATAAAATTGAATAAAAAATGTCAACTGCAGTATACTCATAACACATAGACATCAATATCTGGTGTCCATGCTGTTAACACGAATATTCTAGAGGATGCAGATTTAGTGATACAAAATCACAGATAGAACATATTTCAATATTGTAAAATTCACAACGCGTTTCTAGCACAATCATGCGCCGTCCTCAGGGGAATAAAGACAAAAACCAAACTATCAGGTATCATTAACAACCTGAGTAAATATGTACAATTGGTTCTCACATATGCATCAATCAGATCAGATAGTCCTCAATAGAGGATTACCTATACTGCAGTCCCTTGAAACGGATCAGTTAGTCACCCTGCTCACTAGATTCGGGACTCAATTGGCGTGGAGCTCCAGGTACCTAGAAAGACAAATAAAGGAGACATATATGGCCATCAGCGTTGGTTCCTGCAAATGAAAGCCTGTGCCCCATCATTTAGTTGTTCTCACTCATGTATATAGTGGTGTATTCAGATACCTGCAAAAGATATACAAACAATGCCCCAGTCACTAGTGTGTCCTGTAAAAGAAAGGGGGCTAAGCTGAAATAAGATCTTTTACTCAAGGTCCTGAAGTACGGCAAGCGGTTCAGACGGAGCGCATACCTGCAGTGGCAGGGTGCCGTCACTATCGGCTGCTGTGCGTTCTGTACATGTGTCTTCAGCGTCTGACGTTATTTCTGGTCGCTGTCTGATAGCATCAGGAGTGCCGCGCCCCCGTCAGACGTCATCAGGAGGGGCTGTCAGTTGTATCAGCGAGCGGTCAATAGAGCCTGATGTTGGTTGCTATGGTTGCAATTACGTCACTGGTGTGTAAGTAATCGGGCAGTGGAAACTTGTAAGTCTCCAGCGCATTATTAGGTACGCCAATAGAGGGTGAAGAAAGTGGATGCGCTAGTGGCCACAAGACACCGGGTTCACAAATGGACAGGGACAGATCTAAGGTATGTATAGCAATATTTGCCAAAAATAGCGATAGTAAACCAAAGTCTGATTTAGGTAACCCACAGTTTAATTATAGCATGGACATATTTCCCAGCCATATAACAACCTGACTGTACACAATAATTATATGATACAGAGTCAGGTTGTGTACCCCTATTTCAGGGACATGTTTTTTAGAGTTAATAAAAATATCCAACCGCAGATATGCAGGGTGACCCGAAGAGCCATGGGCCAGGGTCCAACTAGGTGCCTCATATGTTTTAGAGGGGCACTAATTTAGTCAGATTTGGTGTCGGGTCCCGGATCAGGCTCAAAGGGCAACCCCATATCTGAGTTTTAGAACAGAATACTGTCACGATGCCGGCTGGCAGGAGGTGGATCCTCTGTGCCAGAGAGGGATTGGCGTGGACCGTGCTAGTGGACCGGTTCTAAGTCACTACTGGTGTTCACCAGAGCCCGCCGCAAAGCGGGATGGTCTTGCTGCGGCGGTAGTGACCAGGTCGTATCCACTAGCAACGGCTCAACCTCTCTGACTGCTGAAAATAGGCACGGTACAAGGGAGTAGGCAGAAGCAAGGTCGGACGTAGCAGAAGGTCGGGGCAGGCAGCAAGGATCGTAGTCAATAAGGTAATAGCAGGAGGTCAAGTACACAGTATGGACAAACACAGTAACGCTTTCACTAGGCTCTAAGGCAACAAGATCCGGCAGGGGAGTGCAGGGGCAGAGATCAGATATAGTCTGGGAGCAGGTGGAAGCCAATTAAGCTAATTGGGCCAGGCACCAATCATTGGTGCACTGGCCCTTTAAGTCTCAGGGAGCTGGCGCGCGCGCGCCCTAGAGAGCGGAGCCGCGCGCGCCAGCACATGACAGCAGGGGACGGGAACGGGTAAGTGACCTGGGATGCGATTCGCGATCGGGCGCGTACCGCTGTGCGAATCGCATCCCCGACGGCCATGACATTGCAGCGCTCCCGGTCAGCGGGACCGACCGGGGCGCTGCGGAGAGAGAGACGCCGTAAGCGCTCCGGGGAGGAGCGGGGACCCGGAGCGCTAGGCGTAACAGTACCCCCCCCCTTAGGTCTCCCCTTCTCTTTGTCCGGTAACTGCCTCCCCTGGGATGAGGACACCGGGAAAGAATGGAGGGATTCCTCAACGGCAGGCAGTACAGCAGGAGTGGGAATGGGGAGGGAGGGCAGAGGGCGAGGCCTGTCACGGGGCAGCGTGACACCAGGACGGGGGCCATGAGGAGGCACCGAGGCTTGCCTGACTGGACTGGGAGGGGGGGAGAGGCACTTCTTATGGCAGGCAGAGTCCATAAAGACCTTAGGGAGACCGGATACAGGGGGAACCACAGGGTCACGGCAGGGAGTACTGGGAACCGGTTTAAGGCAGTCCTTGAAACAAGAGGTACCCCAGCTCTTGATCTCCCCTGTGGACCAATCCAGGGTTGGGGAATGGTGTTGAAGCCAGGGTAGTCCAAGGAGAATTTCGGAAGTGCAATTGCAGAGAACCAAAAACTAAATTTTTTCGTGATGAGGTCCGATGCACATTAGGAGGGGCTCCGTGCGGTAACGCACGGTGCAATCCAACCTGACTCCGTTGACCGCGGAAATGTAGAGTGGCTTGACGAGACGGGTCTCCGGGATGCGGAATTTATTCACCAAGGACTCCCGAATAAAATTCCCAGAGGCACCAGAGTCCAGGCAGGCCACGGCTGAGAGGGAGGAGTTGGCTGAAGGAGAAATCCGCACGGGCACCGTGAGACGTGGAGAAGCCGACTTTGAATCAAGAGACGCCACACCCACGAGAGCTGGGTGCGAGCGTGCGTTTCCCAGACGTGGAGGACGGATAGGGCAATCCACCAAGAAATGTTCGGTACTGGCACAGTACAGACAAAGATTTTCTTCCCTACGGCGATTCCTCTCCTCCTGGGTCAGGCGAGACCGGTCCACTTGCATGGCCTCCTCGGCGGGAGGCCTAGGCGCAGATTGCAACGGAGACTGTGGGAGAGGTGCCCAGAGATCTAAGTCTTTTTCCTGGCGGAGCTCTTGATGTCTCTCAGAAAAACGCATGTCAATGCGAGTGGCTAGATGAATGAGTTCATGCAGGTTAGCAGGAATTTCTCGTGCGGCCAGAACATCTTTAATGTTGCTGGATAGGCCTTTTTTAAAGGTCGCGCAGAGGGCCTCATTATTCCAGGATAGTTCAGAAGCAAGAGTACGGAATTGTATGGCGTACTCGCCAACGGAAGAATTACCCTGGACCAGGTTCAGCAGGGCAGTCTCAGCAGAAGAGGCTCGGGCAGGTTCCTCAAAGACACTTCGAATTTCCGAGAAGAAGGAGTGTACAGAGGCAGTGACGGGGTCATCGCGGTCCCAGAGCGGTGTGGCCCATGACAGGGCTTTTCCAGACAGAAGGCTGACTACGAAAGCCACCTTAGACCTTTCAGTAGGAAACTGGTCCGACATCATCTCCAAGTGCAGGGAACATTGCGAAAGAAAGCCACGGCAAAACTTAGAGTCCCCATCAAATTTGTCCGGCAGGGACAAGCGGAGGCTAGGAGTGGCCACTCGCTGCGGAAGGGGTGCAGGAGCTGGCGGAGGAGATGGTTGCTGCTGTAGCAGAGGCAGAAGTTGCGACTGATGTTGCTGCACCATGGTGGACACTTCCGACAGCTGGTGGGTTAGATGGGCGATCTGTCGGGATTGCTGGGCGACCACCGTGGTGAGATCAGAGATAGAAGGCAGGGGAACCTCAGCGGGATCCATGGCCGGATCTACTGTCACGATGCCGGCTGGCAGGAGGTGGATCCTCTGTGCCAGAGAGGGATTGGCGTGGACCGTGCTAGTGGACCGGTTCTAAGTCACTACTGGTGTTCACCAGAGCCCGCCGCAAAGCGGGATGGTCTTGCTGCGGCGGTAGTGACCAGGTCGTATCCACTAGCAACGGCTCAACCTCTCTGACTGCTGAAAATAGGCACGGTACAAGGGAGTAGGCAGAAGCAAGGTCGGACGTAGCAGAAGGTCGGGGCAGGCAGCAAGGATCGTAGTCAATAAGGTAATAGCAGGAGGTCAAGTACACAGTATGGACAAACACAGTAACGCTTTCACTAGGCTCTAAGGCAACAAGATCCGGCAGGGGAGTGCAGGGGCAGAGATCAGATATAGTCTGGGAGCAGGTGGAAGCCAATTAAGCTAATTGGGCCAGGCACCAATCATTGGTGCACTGGCCCTTTAAGTCTCAGGGAGCTGGCGCGCGCGCTCCCTAGAGAGCGGAGCCGCGCGCGCCAGCACATGACAGCAGGGGACGGGAACGGGTAAGTGACCTGGGATGCGATTCGCGAGCGGGCGCGTCCCGCTGTGCGAATCGCATCCCCGACGGCCATGACAGTGCAGCGCTCCCGGTCAGCGGGACCGACCGGGGCGCTGCGGAGAGAGAGACGCCGTAAGCGCTCCGGGGAGGAGCGGGGACCCGGAGCGCTAGGCGTAACAAATACCTTTTAACAAAAAAAATATAATTATTTTTTTTTTTGTATAGAAGGTTATAGTTAAGTTATTCAATAGAATAAGGAGGGGGATGAGGCTCAAAAGGCACGAAGCATTCTTATTTGTTCGATTAAACTAGTCTGCAATGCGGTCACCAGGGTGGGTCGAGGACATACCTATTTATTCCGGGTGAGGGAACAAGATGTGAGCCTAGTGAACCTGGACCGTCCCTATTGTTCTCATTGCCCTAATCCTAGGCAGGATGATCAGCCCTAAAAAAGGCGGTCCCGCTCTCGTGCCTCCTGATACCCTAGAGGCCCTACACTTAGGAATGGTGACTCTAACTTAGGGGATCAACTACAACCCCCACTAGCTGCCTGTCCGTCACCGTTAATGCGGCCGCATTACAAAAAACATGCATAGCTAAGTTGTTCATTCAAGCCATTTGGAAAAGTTGTATTTTGTTGGTATATCCGAGAAGGAGTCACATTTGGCTTTTTGAAAGCAAATTTTGCTCTGGGGGCATGCCGCATTTAGGAAGCCCCTATGGTGCCAGAACAGCAAAAAAAAAAAACACATGGCATACCATTTTGGAAACTAGACCCCTCGGGGAAAGTAACAAGGGGTAATGTGAACCTTAATACCCTACAGGTGTTTTACCTAATATGCTTGGTTTCCCAAAATTTTTACATTTTTAAAAAGGGTAATAGCAGGAAATACCCCCCAAAATTTGAAGCCCAATTTCTCCCGATTCAGAAAACACCCCATATGGGGGTGAAAAGTGCTCTGCTGGCGCACTACAGGTCTCAGAAGAGAAGGAGTTACATTTGGCTTTTTGAAAGCAAATTTTTCTCTGGGGGCATGCCGCATTTAGGAAGCCCCTATGGTGCCAGAACAGCAAAAAAAACACATGGCATACCATTTTGGAAACTAGACCCCTCGGGGAACGTAACAAGGGGTAATGTGAACCTTAATACCCTACAGGTGTTTCACGACTTTTGCATATGTGAACATTTTTTTATTTTTTTTTACCTAAAATGCTTGGTTTCCCAAAATTTTTACATTTTTAAAAAGGGTAATAGCAGAAAACACCCCCCAAAATTTGAAGCCCAATTTCTCCCGATTCAGAAAACACCCCATATGGGGGTGAAAAGTGCTCTGCTGGCGTACTACAGGTCTCAGAAGAGAAGGAGCCACATTTGGTTTTTGAAAGCAAATTTTGCTATGGGGGCATGCCGCATTTAGGAAGCCCCTATGGTGCCAGGACAGCAAAAAAAATAACACATGGCATACCATTTTGGAAACTAGACCCCTCGGGGAACGTAACAAGGGGTTAAGTGAACCTTTATACCCCACAGGTGTTTCATGACTTTTGTATATGTAAAAAAAAAAATTTTTTTTTTACCTAAAATGCTTGTTTTCCCAAAAATTTTACATTTTTACAAAGGGTAATAGCAGAAAATACCCCACAAAATTTGAAGCCCAATTTCTCCCGAGTACGGCGATACCCCATATGTGG